>NC_092269.1:12728006-13032172 GCF_036320965.1 Panulirus ornatus
ATGTTAAATCTACTTCTCTTCTGAACAGCTTTGTATAGCTTTGTATAGGATTACTGCTTTCACATCTTGAGTGGTTCTAGCTCTGCATCCTTAATTGACAGAGCTGAGTCAAAAGTGGTCTGACTTATAAATTGTCCCAGGAGGGTTGAGATATTAGAGCACAGCCTGAGTTGCTTTGGTGTTATGGAGTTTTGGAGTGAGGGGTGAGTATGCAGTCTGTGAGGAATGAGAGGGCCTGCAAAATGAATCAGTTGTTGTTTTCCGCTGATAGAGCATGTGGCTCATTCAAGTGAGAAACTGCAGAAGTTGGTGACTGAGTTTGGAAAAGTGTAAGATAGGAGAAAGTTGCGAGCAACTGTGAATAAAAGCAGGGTTATTTTGCTCAGCTGGGTTGAGGGATAAGTTAATTGGGATGTAGGTGTGAATGGAGAAAAATTGGAGGAAGTGAAGTGCTTTAGAGATCAGGGAGTGGACTTGGCAGCAAATGGAATCATTGAAGTGAAAGTGAGTCATGGGGTGGGGGAAAGGGCGAAGATTTTGGGAGCGATGAAGAATGTGTGGAAGAGCAAAAGTTATCTCAGAGTAAAAATGGGTATGTTTGAAGATTATTAGTTCCAATATCATATGGTTGCAAGGCATGAGCTATTGATAAGATTGTATGGTGGAGGGTGGAGGTGTTGGAAAGGAAATGTTTGAGGGCAATATTTGGTGAAGTGGTATAATAAAGCAAGTAATGAAAGGGTAAGAGAGATGTGTGGTAATAAGAAAGAGTGGTTGAAAGAGCAGAAGAGGGTGTTGAAATAGTTTGCACATAAGGAGAGACTGAGGAAAGGTTGACAAATAGGATATATGTCAGAGGTAGAAGGAACAAGTAGAAGTGGGAGACAAACTTGGAGGTGAAAGGATGGTGTGGAAAAGATTTCATGCGATCAGGACCTGAACATGCAGGAGGGAAAAAGGCATGCAAGGAATAGAGTGAATTGGAACGATGTGGAATATTGGGTTCGACATGCTGTCAATGGACTGACCAAGGGCATGTGAAACTTTAAGGCCACATTCGTTCACACTCAGTCTCTAGCTGTCATGTATAATGCACCGAATCCACAGCTCCCTTTCCACATCCAGGCCCAACAAAACTTTCCATGGTTTACCCCAGACGCTTAACATGCCCTGGTTCAATCCATTGACAGCATGTCAACCTCGGTATACCATATAGTTCCAATTCACTCTATTCTTTGCATGAAATTCACCCTCCTGCATGTTCAGGCCCCGATCATTCAAAATCTTTTTCACTCCATCTTTCCACCTCCAATTTCGTCTCCCACTTCTCCTCGTTCCCTCTACCTCTGACACATATATCCTCTATGTCAATCATTCCTCACTCATTCTCTCCATGTGACCAAACCACTTCAACACACCATCTTCTGCTCCCTCAACCACACTCTTTTTATTACCACACAGCTCTCTTACCCTTTCATTACTTGACCGATCAAACCACCTCACACCACATATTGTCCTCAAACATCTCATTTCCAGCACATCCACCCTCCTCCGCACAACTCTATCTATAGCCCATACCTCGCAAACATATAACATTGTTGGAACCACTATTCCTTCAAACATACCCATTTTTGCTTTCCGAGATAATGTTCTCGACTTCCACACATTCTTCAACGCTCCCAGAACTTTCGCCTCCTCCCCCACCCTATGATTCACTTCCACTTCCATGGTTCCATCCGCTCTCAAATCCACTCCCAGATATCTAAAACATTTTACTTCCTCCAGTTTTTCTCCAATCAAACTTACCTCCCAATTGACTTGTCCATCAATCCTACAGTACCTAATAACCTTGCTCTTATTCACATTTAATCTCAGCTTTCTTCTTTCACACACTTTACGAAACTCCATCACCAGCTTCTACAGTTTCTCACATGAATCAGCCACCAGCGCTGTATCATCACCGAACAACAACTGACTCATTTCCCAAGCTCTCTCATCCACAATAGACTGCATACTTGCCCCTTCTAACAAAACTCTTGCATTCACCTCCCTAACAACCCCATCCATAAACAAATTAAACAGCCATGGAGACATCACACACTCCTGCCACAAACCTACATTCACTGAGACCCAATCACTTTCCTCTCTTCCTACACGTACACATGCCTTACATCCTTGATAGAAACTTTTCACTACTTCTAGCAACTTGCCTCCCACACCATATATTCTTAATACCTTCCACAGAGCATCCCTATCAACTCTATCATATGCCTTCTCCAGATCCATAAATGCTACATACAAATCCATTTGCTTTTCTAAGTATTTCTCACATACATTCTTCAAAGCAAACACCTGATCCACACATCCTCTACCACTTCTGAAACCACACTGCTCTTCCCCAATCTGATGCTCTGTACATGCCTTCACCCTCTCAATCAATACCCTCCCATATAATTCACCAGGAATACTCAACAAACTTATACCTCTGTAATTTGAGCACTCACTTTTATCCCCTTTGCTTTAGTACATTCTGCTAATCCTCAAGCACCTCACCATGAGTCATACATACATTAAATAACCTTACCAACCAGTCAATAATACAGTCACTCCCCTTTTTAACAAATTCCACTGCAATACCATCCAAACCCGCTGCCTTGCCGCCTTTCATCTTCCGCAAAGCTTTTACTACCTCTTCTCTTTTTACCAAATAATCTTCCCTAACCCTCTCACTTTGCACACCACCTCGACCAAAACACCCTATATCTGCCACTCTATCATCAAACACATTCAACAAACCTTCAAAATACTCACTCCATCTCCTTCTCACATCACCGCTACGTGTTATCACCTCCCCACTTGCCCCCTTCACTGAAGTTCCCTTGTCTTACGCACTTTATTTACCTCCTTCCAAAACATCTTTTTATTCTCCCTAAAATTTGATGATACTCTCTAACCCCAACTCTCATTTGCCCTCTTTTTCACCTCTTGCACCTTTCTCTTGACCTCCTGCCTCTTTCTTTCATACATCTCCCACGCATTTCCATTATTTTCCTGCAAAAATCATCCAAATGCCTCTCTCTTCTCTTTCACTAATAATCTTACTTCTTCATCCCACCACTCACTACCCTTTCTAATCTGCCCACCTCCCACACTTCTCATGCCACAAGAATCTATTGCACAAGCCACCACTGCTTCCCTAAATATTTCCCATTCCTCCCCCACTCCCCTTACCTCCTTTGTTCTCACCTTTTTCCATTCTGTACTCAGTCTCTCCTGGTACTTCCACACACAAGTCTCCTACCCAAGTTCACTTACTCTCACCACTCTTTTCACCCCAACACTCTCTCTTCTTTTCTGAAAACCTCTACAAATCTTTGCCTTAGCCTCCACAAGATAATGATCAGACATCCCTCCAGTTGCACCTCTCAGCACATTAACATCCAAAAGTCTCTCTTTCGCACGCCTATCAATTAACACGTAATCCAATAACGCTCTCTGGCCATCTCTCCTACTTACATATGTATACTTACGAATATCTCTCTTTTTAAACCAGGTATTCCCAATCACCAGTCCTTTTTCAGCACATAAATCTACAAGCTCTTCACCATTTTCATTTACAACACTGAACACCCCATGTATACCAATTATTCCCTCAACTGCCACATTACTCACCTTTGCATTCAAATCACCCATCACTATAACCCGGTCTCGTGCATTAAAACTACTAACACACTCACTCAGGTGCTCCCAAAACACTTGCCTCTCATGATCATTCTTCTCATGCGCAGGTGCACAGGCACCAACAATCACCCATCTCTCTCCATCAACTTTCAGTTTTACCCATATCAATCGAGAGTTTACTTTCCTACACTCTATCACATACTCCCACCACTCCTGTTTCAGGAGTAATGCTACTCCTTCCCTTGCACTTGTCCTCTCACTAACTGCTGACTTTACTGACAAGACATTCCCAAACTACTCTTCCCCTTTACCCTTGAGCTTTGTTTCACTCAGAGCTAAAACATCTAAGTTCCTTTCCTCAAACTTACTACCTATCTCTCCTTTTTTCTCATCTTGGTTACATCCACAAACATTTAGACACCGCAATCTGAGCCTTCGAGGAATATGAGCACTCCCCGAGTGACTCCTTCTTCTGTTTCCCCTTTTAGAAAGTTAAAATATGGTTGAAATATATATTATTTATTCATTTATTTTGCTTTGTCGCTGTCTCCCGTGTTTGCGAGGTAGCACAAGGAAACAGACGAAAGAAATGGTCCAACCCACCACCATATACATGTATATACATACACGTCCACACACGCAAAATATACATACCTCTACATCTCAATGTACACATATATATACACACACAGACAAATACATATATACCCATGCACACAATTCACACTGTCTGCCTTTATTCATTCCCATCGCCACCTCGCCACACATGGAATACCATCCCCCTCCCCCCTCATGTGTGCGAGGTAGCACTAGGAAAAGACAACAAAGGCCTCATTCGCTCACACTCAGTCTCTAGCTGTCATGCAATAATGCCCAAAACCACAGCTCCCTTTTCACATCCAGGCCCCACACAACTTTCCATGGTTTACCCCAGATGCTTCACATGCCCTGATTCAATCCATTGACAGCACGTCAACCCCAGTATACCACATCGATCCAATTCACTCTATTCCTTGCCCTCCTTTCACCCTTCTGCATGTTCAGGCCCCGATCACACAAAATCTTTTTCACTCCATCTTTCCACCTCCAATTTGGTCTCCCACTTCTCCTCGTTCCCTCCACCTCCGACACATATATCCTCTTGGTCAATCTTTCCTCACTCATTCTCTCCATGTGCCCAAACCATTTCAAAACACCCTCTTCTCCTCTCTCAACCACGCTCTTTTTATTTCCACACATCTCTCTTACCCTTACATTACTTACTCGATCAAACCACCTCACACCACACATTGTCCTCAAACATCTCATTTCCAGCACATCCACCCTCCTGCGCACAACTCTATCCATAGCCCATGTCTCGCAACCATACAACATTGTTGGAACCACTATTCCTTCAAACATACCCATTTTTGCTTTCCGAGATAATGTTCTCGACTTCCACACATTCTTCAAGGCTCCCAGGATTTTCGCCCCCTCACCCACCCTATGATTCACTTCCGCTTCCATGGTTCCATCCGCTGACAGATCCACTCCCAGATATCTAAAACACTTTACTTCCTCCAGTTTTTCTCCATTCAAACTTACCTCCCAATTGACTTGACCCTCAACCCTACTGTACCTAATAACCTTGCTCTTATTCACATTTACTCTTAACTTTCTTTTTTCACACACTTTACCACACTCAGTCACCAGTTTCTGCAGTTTCTCACATGAATCAGCCACCAGCGCTGTATCATCAGCGAACAACAACTGACTCACTTCCCAAGCTCTCTCATCCACAACAGACTTCATACTTGCCCCTCTTTCCAAAATTCTTGCATTCACCTCCCTAAGAACCCCATCCATAAACAAATTAAACAACCATGGAGACATCACACACCCCTGCCGCAAACCTACATTCACTGAGAACCAATCACTTTCCTCTCTTCCTACACGTACACATGCCTTACATCCTCGATAAAAACTTTTCACTGCTTCTAACAACTTGCCTCCCACACCATATATTCTTAATACCTTCCACAGAGCATCTCTATCAACTCTATCATATGCCTTCTCCAGATCCATAAATGCTACATACAAATCCATTTGCTTTTCTAAGTATTTCTCACATACATTCTTCAAAGCAAACACCTGAGAAAAGAAGAGAACAAATGGGAGTGAAGGTGAGAGGAGTAGATAGTGGTATTGTTGACAGGCAAGGAAGAGGACACCACCCAACTCTTCAGTGTTACAAACATCGATTCGGTATATCTCAAGACCCCCTCATCGGCATGAAGCACTTTCCATCCTGAAGACCCTGAACTCATACTCCAAAAATTGTCCTGCACTCACCTCACACAGACATATACACAACATCAAAACACTCCACGACCCAATGGTTGTGCCTGAGGTGGACATGGCAGGTTTTCTTGGTGCTGTGGGAGCTTCATAGAAGTGGTTCCTGAGGCAGGTAGGCGAGTTAAAGAGTTTTTACCAAAACAAAGTTTGTGGGAGGAAGAGGGTGGAGGGTGAGTAGGTCCTGGTGAAGGTAGGTCTTTCAGGATATGTAGTTTTGTCATGGTTTTGGTTTCTATATAAACAGGGTGAGAAGGGAGATGAATACAAAAGTCTTAAGGTGAGGGTAAGTCTTTAGTACACGTGGAAGTAAGATGTACAAGGAAGGTGAATCATATATATATATTTTTTTTTTTTTTTTTTTATACTTTGTCGCTGTCTCCCGCGTTTGCGAGGTAGCGCAAGGAAACAGACGAAAGAAAATGGCCCAACCCCCCCCCCATACACATGTACATACACACGTCCACACACGCAAATATACATACCTACACAGCTTTCCATGGTTTACCCCAGACGCTTCACATGCCTTGATTCACTCCACTGACAGCACGTCAACCCCTGTATACCACATCGCTCCAATTCACTCTATTCCTTGCCCTCCTTACACCCTCCTGCATGTTCAGGCCCCGATCACACAAAATCTTTTTCACTTCATCTTTCCACCTCCAATTTGGTCTCCCTCTTCTCCTCGTTCCCTCCACCTCCGACACATATATCCTCTTGGTCAATCTTTCCTCACTCATTCTCTCCATGTGCCCAAACCATTTCAAAACACCCTCTTCTGCTCTCTCAACCACGCTCTTTTTATTTCCACACATCTCTCTTACCCTTACGTTACTTACTCGATCAAACCACCTCACACCACACATTGTCCTCAAACATCTCATTTCCAGCATATCCATCCTCCTGCGCACAACTCTATCCATAGCCCACGCCTCGCAACCATACAACATTGTTGGAACCACTATTCCTTCAAACATACCCATTTTTGCTTTCCGAGATAATGTTCTCGACTTCCACACATTTTTCAAGGCTCCCAAAATTTTCGCCCCCTCTCCCACCCTATGATCCACTTCCGCTTCCATGGTTCCATCCGCTGACAGATCCACTCCCAGATATCTAAAACACTTCACTTCCTCCAGTTTTTCTCCATTCAAACTCACCTCCCAATTGACTTGACCCTCAACCCTACTGTACCTAATAACCTTGCTCTTATTCACATTTACTCTTAACTTTCTTCTTCCACACACTTTACCAAACTCAGTCACCAGCTTCTGCAGTTTCTCACATGAATCAGCCACCAGCGCTGTATCATCAGCGAACAACAACTGACTCACTTCCCAAGCTCTCTCATCCCCAACAGACTTCATACTTGCCCCTCTTTCCAGGACTCTTGCATTTACCTCCCTAACCACACCATCCATAAACAAATTAAACAACCATGGAGACATCACACACCCCTGCCGCAAACCTACATTCACTGAGAACCAATCACTTTCCTCTCTTCCTACACGTACACATGCCTTACATCCTCGATAAAAACTTTTCACTGCTTCTAACAACTCGCCTCCCACACCATATATTCTTAATACCTTCCACAGAGCATCTCTATCAACTCTATCATATGCCTTCTCCAGATCCATAAATGCTACATACAAATCCATTTGCTTTTCTAAGTATTTCTCACATACATTCTTCAAAGCAAACACCTGATCCACACATCCTCTACCACTTCTGAAACCGCACTGCTCTTCCCCAATCTGATGCTCTGTACATGCCTTCACCCTCTCAATCAATACCCTCCCATATAATTTACCAGGAATACTCAACAAACTTATATATATATATATATATATATATATATATATATATATATATATATATATATATATATATATATATTTTTTTTTTGCTTTGTCGCTGTCTCCCGCATTTGCGAGGTAGCGCAAGGAAACAGACGAAAGAAATGGCCCAACCCACCCCCATACACATGTATATACATACGTCAACACACGCAAATATACACACCTACACAGCTTTCCATGGTTTACCCCAGACGCTTCACATGCCCTGATTCAATCCACTGACAGCACGTCAACCCCGGTATACCACATCGCTCCAATGTGGCAGTTGAGGGAATAATTGGTATACATGGAGCGTTCAGTGTTGTAAATGGAAATGGTGAAGAGCTTGTAGTTTTATGTGCTGAAAAAGGATTGGTGATTGGGAATACCTGGTTTAAAAAGCGAGATATACATAAGTATACGTATGAAAGTAGGAGAGATGGCTAGAGAGCATTACTGGATTACATGTTAATTGATAGACGCACGAAAGAGAGACTTTTGGATGTTAATGTGCTGAGAGGTGCAACTGGAGGGATGTCTGATCATTATCTTGTGGAGGCAAAGGTGAAGATTTCTAGAGGTTTTCAGAAAAGAAGAGAGAATGTTGGGGTGAAGAGAGTGGTGAGAGTAAGTGACCTTGGGAAGGAGACTTGTGTGAGGAAGTACCAGGAGAGACTGAGTACAGAATGGAAAAAGATGAGAACAAAGGAGGTAAGGGGAGTGCAGGAGGAATGGGATGTATTTAGGGAATCAGTGATGGATTGCGCAAAAGATGCTTGTGGCATGAGAAGCGTGGGAGGTGGGTTGATTAGAAAAGGTAGTGAGTGGTGGGATGAAGAAGTAAGATTATTAGTGAAAGAGAAGAGAGAGGCATTTGAACGATTTTTGCAGGGAAAAAATGCAAATGAGTGGGAGAGGTATAAAAGAAAGAGGCAGGAGGTCAAGAGAAAAGTGCAAGAGGTGAAAAAGAGGGCAAATGAGAGTTGGGGTGAGAGAGTATCATTAAATTTCAGGGAGAATAAAAAGATGTTTTGGAAGGAGGTAAATAAAGTGTGTAAGACAAGGGAGCAAATGGGAACTTCAGTGAAGGGCGCTAATGGGGAGGTGATAACAAGTAGTGGTGATGTGAGAAGGAGATGGAGTGAGTATTTTGAAGGTTTGTTGAATGTGTTTGATGATAGAGTGGCAGATATAAGGTGTTTTGGTCGAGGTGGTGTGCAAAGTGAGAGGGGTAGGGAAAATGATTTGGTAATTAGAGAAGAGGTAGTAAAAGCTTTATGGAAGATGAAAGCCGGCAAAGCAGCAGGTTTGGATGGTATTGCAGTGGAATCTATTAAAAAAGGGGGTGACTGTATTGTTGACTGGTTGGTAAGGTTATTTAATGTATGTATGATTCATGGTGAGGTGCCTGAGGATTGGCGGAATGCGTGCATAGTGCCATTGTACAAAGGCAAAGGGGATAAGAGTGAGTGCTCAAATTACAGAAGTATAAGTTTGTTGAGTATTCCTGGTAAATTATATGGGAGGGTATTGATTGAGAGGGTGAAGGCATGTACAGAGCATCAGATTGGGGAAGAGCAGTGTGGTTTCAGAAGTGGTAGAGGATGTGTGGATCAGGTGTTTGCTTTGAAGAATATATGTGAGAAATTCTTAGAAAAACAAATGGATTTGTATGTAGCATTTATGGATCTGGAGAAGGCATATGATAGAGTTGATAGAGATGCTCTGCGGAAGGTATTAAGAATATATGGTGTGGGAGGCAAGTTGTTAGAAGCAGTGAAAAGTTTTTATCGAGGATGTAAGGCATGTGTACGTGTAGGAAGAGAGGAAAGTGATTGGTTCTCAGTGAATGTAGGTTTGTGGCACGGGTGTGTGATGTCTCCATGGTTGTTTAATTTGTTTATGGATGGGGTTGTTAGGGAGGTGAATGCAAGAGTTTTGGAAAGAGGGGCAAGTATGAAGTCTGTTGGGGATGAGAGAGCTTGGGAAGTGAGTCAGTTGTTGTTCGCTGATGATACAGCACTGGTGGCTGATTCATGTGAGAAACTGCAGAAGCTGGTGACTGAGTTTGGTAAAGTGTGTGAAAGAAGAAAGTTAAGAGTAAATGTGAATAAGAGCAAGGTTATTAGGTACAGTAGGGTTGAGGGTCAAGTCAATTGGGAGGTAAGTTTGAATGGAGAAAAACTGGAGGAAGTAAAGTGTTTTAGATATCTGGGAGTGGATCTGGCAGCGGATGGAACCATGGAAGCGGAGGTGGATCATAGGGTGGGGGAGGGGGCGAAAATTCTGGGTGCCTTGAAGAATGTGTGGAAGTCGAGAACATTATCTCGGAAAGCAAAAATGGGTATGTTTGAAGGAATAGTGGTTCCAAGAATGTTGTATGGTTGTGAGGCGTGGGCTATGGATAGAGTTGTGTGCAGGAGGGTGGATGTGCTGGAAATGAGATGTTGGAGGACAATGTGTGGTGTGAGGTGGTTTGTTTGAGTAAGTAACGTAAGGGTAAGAGAGATGTGTGGAAATAAAAAGAGCGTGGTTGAGAGAGCAGAAGAGGGTGTTTTGAAATGGTTTGGGCACATGGAGAGAATGAGTGAGGAAAGATTGACCAAGAGGATATATGTGTTGGAGGTGGAGGGAACGAGGAGAAGTGGGAGACCAAATTGGAGGTGGAAAGATGGAGTGAAAAAGATTTTGTGTGATCAGGGCCTGAACATGCAGGAGGGTGAAAGGACGGCAAAGAATAGAGTGAATTGGGTCGATGTGGTATACCGGGGTTGACGTGCTGTCAGTGGATTGAATCAGGGCATGTGAAGCGTCTGGGGTAAACCATGGAAAGCTGTGTAGGTATGTATATACAAGTGTATGGGGGTGGGTTGGGCCATTTCTTTCGTCTGTTTCCTAGCCCTACCTCGCAAACGCGGGAGAGAGCGACAAAGAAATATATATATATATATATATATATATATATATATATATATATATATATATATTTTTTTTTTTTTTCATACTTTGTCGCTGTCTCCCGCGTTTGCGAGGTAGCGCAAGGAAACAGACGAAAGAAATGGCCCAACCCCCCCCCATACACATGTATATACATACGTCCACACACGCAACTATACATACCTACACAGCTTTCCATGGTTTACCCCAGACGCTTCACATGCCCTGGTTCAACCCACTGACAGCACGTCAACCTCGGTATACCACATCGATCCAATTCACTCTATTCCTTGCCATCCTTTCACCCTCCTCCATGTTCAGGCTCCGATCAATCAAAATCTTTTTCACTCCATCTTTCCACCTCCAATTTGGTCTCCCACTTCTCGTTCCCTCCACCTCCGACACATATATCCTCTTGGTCAATCTTCCCTCACTCTTTCTCTCCATGTGCCCAAACCATTTCAAAACACCCTCTTCTGCTCTCTCAACCACGCTCTTTTTATTTCCACACATCTCTCTTACCCTTATGTTACTTACTCGATCAAACCACCTCACACCACACATTGTCCTCAAACATCTCATTTCCAGCACATCCATCCTCCTGTGCACAACTCTATCCATAGCCCACGCCTCGCAACCATACAACATTGTTGGAACCACTATTCCTTCAAACATACCCATTTTTGCTTTCCGAGATAATGTTCTCGACTTCCACACATTCTTCAAGGCTCCCAGGATTTTCGCCCCCTCCCCCACCCTATGATCCACTTCCGCTTCCATGGTTCCATCCGCTGCCAGATCTACTCCCAGATATCTAAAACACTTTACTTCCTCCAGTTTTTGTCCATTCAAACTTACCTGTCAATTGACTTGACCCTCAACCCTACTGTACCTAATAACCTTGCTCTTATTCACATTTACTTTCAACTTTCTTCTTTCACACACTTTACCAAACTCAGTCACCAGCTTCTGCAGTTTCTTACATGAATCAGCCACCAGCGTTGTATCATCAGCGAACAACAACTGACTCACTTCCCAAGCTCTCTCATCCACAACAGACTTCATACTTGCCCCTCTTTCCAAAACTCTTGCATTTACCTCCCTAACAACCCCATCCATAAACAAATTAAACAACCATGGAGACATCACACACCCCTGCCGCAAATCTACATTCACTGAGAACCAATCACTTTCCTCTCTTCCTACACATACACATGCCTTACATCCTCGATAAAAACTTTTCACTGCTTCTAACAACTTGCCTCCCACACCATATATTCTTAATACCTTCCACAGAGCATCTCTATCAACTCTATCATAAGCCTTCTCCAGATCCATAAATGCTACATACAAATCCATTTGTTTTTCTAAGTATTTCTCACATACATTCTTCAAAGCAAACACCTGATCCACACATCCTCTACCACTTCTGAAACCACACTGCTCTTCCCCAATCTGATGCTCTGTACATGCCTTCACCCTCTCAATCAATACCCTCCCATATAATTTACCAGGAATACTCAACAAACTTATACCTCTGTAATTTGAGCACTCACTCTTATCCCCTTTGCCTTTGTACAATGGCACTATGCACGCATTCCGCCAATCCTCAGGCACCTCACCATGAGTCATACATACATTAAATAACCATACCAACCAGTCAATAATACAGTCACCCCCTTTTTAATAAATTCCACTGCAATACCATCCAAACCTGCTGCCTTGCCAGCTTTCATCTTCCGCAAAGCTTTTACTACCTCTTCTCTGTTTACCAAATCATTTTCCCTAACCCTCTCACTTTGCACACCACCTCGACCAAAACACCCTATATCTGCCACTCTATCATCAAACACATTCAACAAACCTTCAAAATACTCACTCCATCTCCTTCTCACATCACCACTACTTGTTATCACCTCCCCATTTGCGTCCTTCACTGAAGTTCCCATTTGCTCCCTTGTCTTACGCACTTTATTTACCTCCTTCCAGAACATCTTTTTATTCATATATATACATATATGAATATATATGTGTTTGTGAATGGATGTACCTTTTTTCATCTACATCCTAACACAGGGAACAGCAATCAAGTACTGAAAAAATTTCATACTTGATCTCCATTTCCCAAACCAACCAGGTAGCACCAGGAACGAAAAATGGCCACATCCACTCACTTGCATACTCTGTCATGTGTGATGCACAAAACCATAGGTCCTTATCCAGAACCAGACCCCGACATACCTTTCCAAGGTTTACCACAGATGCTTCACATGCTCTGGTTGAGTCCACTGACAGCACATCAACCCCAGTATACCTTGTTTCAATTCACTCTGTCCCATGCATGCCTTTCATCCTCCTGCATGTTGAGGTCCCAATTACTCAAGATCTTTTTCACTCCATCTTTCCATCTCTAATTTCGTTCCCCATTCTCCTTGTTCCCTCTATTTCATCACACATTCCCTCTATATCTCCAACACATTTCAGCACATCCTCTTCTGCTGTCTTAACCACACTCTTTTCATTACCACACATTCTCTTATCTTTTCATTACTTACTTCATCAAAACGACTTGCACCACAGACTGTCTTCAAACATTTCACTTCCAACATCTCCAACCTCCTCTGCAGCCTAATCTACAGTCTATGCCTTACATCCATACAATATTGTTGGGACTATTATTCCTTCAAACATACCCATTTCTGCACTCTCAGATAACGTTCTCTCTTTCCATTTATTCTTCAGCACTCCCAGGACCTTTGCATATTAGAGAAGCCCTTACCAAATGGGTTGAATAACAAGCAAAGTTCCACAGGGATTGGCTCTGAGTATATTACTCTTATTGATCTATATCAATGACTTGCCGGAAGGTATGGAATCCTACCTAAATGTATTTGCGGATGATGTTAAGGTCATGAGGAAAGTGATGAATTATGAGGATTACATCAGCTTACAAGGGAACCTAAACAAACTCCAAGGTTCGTCTGAAATGTGGTTGATGAAATTCAGCCTGAGGAAATGTAAAGTAATGAGGATGGGATATCACATAAGATGGCCTCAACATGATTATTACCCAGCAAGAAATTAGTTTTAGGATTCTGTGTATGAGAAGAAACTGGGAGTAAACATCATCCCTAACCTGTCACCAGAGTCCCATATTAGGAGAATAGTTACTGACACAAACTGGCAAATATCAGAATACTTATCAATCCAACCATATCTATGATGCCTTCAGGAACTCCTTTGAGGGACAGCCATGGCAAAAGAGTCTCCATAACTAAAGAATTACAATACTGCTTATTAGCCTTTAGTGCCTCAACCTTAACAGGCCACTGGCAGAGGAAAACTCTAGTGCAATGTTTTCAGAGACTCCTACCTAATGTTCCTACACACTTCTTCTACCTAATATGTCTACCTGATGTGCCAGCCTGCTATTTCTAGCTAATGCTCCTACCTCATGTTCCTACTTACTTCTATCTATTGTTCCTACCATTTTGCCAAAAGGCAGGACTAGTGCACATTGCTCACCACAGGAAAATCTAGTTACAAGAATAAACAAAGAGAGTTAAGCATTTTCAAGTGTTGTGTGCGACAGGAAGATATTATATGTTTGAGGACAGAATGCCAGAATTCCACATGCGGGTAAGGCAGAAGGAAAAGACACCTACCTGGGCCAGATGACTGCAATATGACAACCAGTGAAGGGCTAGCTCACTATGTAGCACTAGGCAGGTAGCCCCGGTAACACATCTCCCTGGTTGGAGGTTGCCTACCAACTAATGCCAACTAATATCAGAATAGCTTTCAAATACTGAGCAAGCTATTCATATCCTACTGAAGGCCAAATCTAGAATATGCTTCTCAGGTTTGGTCACCACACCTAGAGAAGCACAAAGAGCTTACAGCAATAGCCCAGAGAGAGGGGAAACAAATATGGCACCAGCATTAAGAGAATGAAGCTACAGAGAATGGCTGTAGGCTTTAAATTTACCTACCTTGGAAATACGCCCATTTTTGCCCTCCCAAATAACATTCTCTCTCTCTCTCTCTCTCTCCACACATACTTCAAAGCTCCCTCACCAACCATATGACTCGCACTGCCATGGTTCCATCTACTACCATGTCCACTCCTTGGTGTATAAAGCACTCCTATACATCCAAATTTCTCCATTCAAAGTCACACCCCAACTAACCTGTCCCCACACCCTGCTAAACCCAAAAACCTCAGTTTTGTTTACAATTACTCTCAATGTTCTCCATTTACATACTTCCCCAAACTTAGAAACCAACTTCTACAATTTCTCACTCAAATCTGCCATCAGTTTTGCATCATAATCAAACAACAAATGACTCATTCCCCAGATCCCCTTATCACCTACAAACTTAACCCTCTCTCCAAAACCTTTGCATTTACCTCCCTCACTGCCCCATCCAAAAGCACGTTAAACAACCATGCTGACATCACACATCCCTGCCACAAACAACCTTCACCTGGAATAGCTTGCCCTCCCTTCTAAACACTCGCATACATACCTTACACTGGTAATAAAAACTTTTCAATGCATCCATTTATTTGTAAAACCTTTCACAGGGCATCTCTATCAACCCCATCATAATCTTTTCCAGATCAATAAATGCTACATACAAATCTCTTTTGTTTCTCTAAGTATTTCTCATGTGTGTCTTTTGAAGTGAACACCTGATCC
This sequence comes from Panulirus ornatus, assembly GCF_036320965.1. Lineage (NCBI taxonomy): Eukaryota > Metazoa > Arthropoda > Malacostraca > Decapoda > Palinuridae > Panulirus > Panulirus ornatus. Next base: position 12,743,506 of record NC_092269.1, read on the forward strand.
ATACATCCTCTACCATCCCTGAAACCACACTGTCCCTGTCCCTCCCTAAGGTAATGCTCTGCACATGCCTTCATCCTCTCAATCACAATTCTTCCATACAACTTAGCAGGTATGCTTAAGAAACATATACCTTCATTGTTAAAAGAACTCCTTCATCCCCCTTGCCTTTATACAATGGCACTATACATATACTCTGCCAATCCTCAGGCACCTCACCATAATCCAAACATAAACTGAAAATCCAAGCTCACCAATCAGCAACACAGTGATTTCTGAGAGTCTTGGAGATAGGGGCAAGTGTGCAGTCTGTGTAGGATGGGAGGGCCTGGAAAGAGTCAGTTGTTTATTGACAAGACAGTACTGGTTGCAGATTTGAGTGAGAAACTGCAGAGGTTGCATGTGAAAAGAAGTTGAGAGTAAATGTGAATAAAAGTAAGGTTCTTAGGTTTAGTAGAATTGAAAGACAGTTAGTTGGGGTGTGACTTTGAAAGGAAAAAATTGTAGGAAGTGAGGTGTTTCTGATACCTGGGAGTGGGCATGGCAACAAATGGAACCATGGAAGCAGATGTGAGTCACAGGGTGGGTGAGAGGACAAGGGCTCTGGCAGTGCTGAAGAATGTGTGAAAAGAAAAAAAACAATACCTGGGAAGGCAAAAACGGTCATGTTTGAAGGTATAGGACTGCCAACAATATCAAATGAATGCAAGGAATGGGCTATAAATACAGGTGTCCAAAGGAGGGTGGATGTGTTGTAAATGAAATGTTCTAGGACAATATGGGGTGTGAAGTGATTTGACTAAGTATTAAAAAGGTAAGAGAGGAGTGGCATTAAAAAGTATAGTTGAAAAAGCTGAAGAGGGTGTGCTCAAATGGTCTGGATATATGGAGATAATGAGGGATGGGAGGTTGACAAAAAGGATATATGTGTAGTCCACCAATCTTTCCCTCTTGTTTTGGACTGACCCATTCTCATAGTACTCTATGAGGTTACCTACAGGACCACCTTTCCTTAAAATCATGCTGTCTCTCACTTACAAAATTTTACCAATGTAGAAAGTCATCCACTTGCTTTCAAATAATTCTTCCAGAACCTTACAAACAACTGAGAATGGTCTGTACTTCTGCACCTGTTCCCAATCTCCTTTCTTATCCAAAGGTATGAGATTTGCCCTTTTCCATACCATTAGCACTTTAACTCTCCCGAGTAATATCATGAACTGCAACTCAAGTGGTTCACCCAGCATATCTGCACACATCTTTAGCACATACAGTGAATTCTTTTCTGGACCATGAGCCTTGTATGGGTCATGTCCTTTTAATATTCTGTTAATTTCTTTTCTAGATATCTCTATAATTTTCAAAAATATTGGGGCTATAGTGTCTTTCTCTGGAAAAACACTTTTGAACTTGTTATTCATTTCATTGCATTTCCTTACATCATCCTCAATGGCTCTTCACTCTGAATCCCTTGGGCTAATTGGCTGCTCAGTAATCGACAACTGACTCCTGATGAATTTTTGAAAGTTTTGGATTTTCACCTGCCTTGTCCATAATATTCTCGTAAAGTTTTTTCTCTCTCTCCTCTCTTATCCTGCTATACTTGTTCCATACTCTCCAATACCTTGAAAATGCTGGCTGACTGGAGTGCTAATTACATCTTCATCCCTGCACATCTTGAAACTCCTTTGCTTTAAAACAAATTCTATCAAATAATTCCTTCTTTCTTACCTTTCCTTTTTTTATTTGAAGCTTGAAGTACCCATGCCTTTACTCTTCATCGTTAATTTCACTGAACCTATTACCACAATGCCTTGGTTTCCCTGCTACTAAATTCTGTTTCCCAATCAATGTTACCATTGAAATTATTGAGGTTTAAGTAGTTTCCATTTTTATCTCTTCCTTATTTCCTGCCATAACTCTATTTCAATGTTCTCTTTCACCACATAATCATACCTGAGCATTATATGATCACTTTCCTACTAGTGTATCATATCTAATATTTTCAATATCCATGCAGGTATGTGTGAAGATGAGATCTAGCAATAATCATGTAGCAGTCCCTCTCATCCTAGTATGCTCATTGACATGCTGGTACAGGGAATTTTCCTGAATACACTCTAAAAACTTTTTTACCCCTGACTCCCTATCACCAAAAAAATCCAAATTCCCCATCTAATTCTTTATAACTGAAATCCCCCATTATCAGTGTTTTACCTACTCTCAGAAGTGAAAGTTTTACTGCTTCATGTACCATGCTAATTGTTCTTTCATTGTCATCACTGTATATTTGTTCCAGATTGTTACTATCATTACTATTCCTATCATGAATTGTCCAAATAAGCCATCTTCCACTATTTCTTGAAACTTCAGGCTTTTTTCATTGACAGGGTTAAGTGACCAAAACTCATGCAACTCTTTTGGGACCACTTTACCTTCAAACTTACCCATCTTTGCCCAAACAGATAGATCTCTCCTGCCACACACTCCTCAATGCAACTAAGATCTTAGCCACCCATTCACTATTAAGTCCCTCCAAGATAACTAAAGCACTCCACTTCCTCCAGGTCCTCTCCATTCAAATTCACATTCAAACCATTCTGTCTTATCCTCCTTGTGCACTTCATCACCTCGCTTTTTTATATTCACTCTCAACTTCCTCTTTTAATACATTCTCCCATACTCTGTCACCAGATTCTGGTGTTTCTCCTTAGCATCTGCCACCATAGCCATGTCACCTAAAAAGAGTAACTGATTCACCTTCTATCATCCCCTCCTTAAGTCCAAATGCATTACAAATATATCAAGCAATCAGCTCAAAACTTACAAAAAGTCAAGTGTATTTAATAAACTGTTTATAAAGTATAACAGCTCCTAATTCACTCTAAGAAGACAAAGTAAGTCAGGAATAAGTCTGCATAGCTGTGTGAGGAAATGTGAAAATTTTTTCATCATTTATCATACTTGCTAACACAGCTATCTATCTGTCCATATACATCCCTAATGCTGGTTCCTTTTGGGAACTCCGTCAATGGGTGGCCTGGCAAATGAGTCTGTATAACTGGTAAACCCCAATGCCACTTCTTAGCCTTTAGTGCTTCATCCTCAGTAGGCTACCGGTAGAGGGCAACTCTAGCACAGTACTTTCAGACGCCCCCTACCTAATGTTCCTACTGACTCCTGGTATTTTATGCATTTAACTAATGTTTCTGCTTAATGTTCCAACCTTCTAATCCTACCTGATGCTCCCACCTAAAGTTCCAAACCTACTGCTTCTACCTAATGCTCCCATCTATTGTTCCAACCCAATACTTCTATCTTTTACTCTTACCATTTTGCCAAAAGTAGAGCAAGTGCATGGTGTTCAACACAGGAAAATCTAGTAATAAAGGAGTTGTGAGAATTAAGTGCTGCCAAGTGCTAATTGTAACAAGGATATACAGTATGTCTGTGGACAGAATGCCAACAGTCCACATGTGGATGAGGCTGAAAGAAAAGATAGTTACTTGGGTCAGAGGGGTACAACTTGACAGCCAACGAAGTGCTGGCTCACTATGCACCTGCCACTAACCCTCCCAATACTCAGGTGGCTACCTACCAAAAACTACCAACCAAAATACAATCATTTTGTTATAAGAGATATCTGTATTCACTATATACATAAGTATAAGACAATTAGTTACAGTAAAGAAAATATGAACTACAAAGTGAATCAAAAAACACTAACCTTTGACATATGATGTAAACTTAGTGATAAAAGCTGTGATACAGCCAAAGAAGATGCCAATTGTAATACCTCCAAGTACAACAACAACAAAGGCAGCAATAGCAAGAGCATAATGAACTACTTCAATATGCTTCATAGATATAAAAGCTTGCATTTTATTGTACACTACAACTGCCACACCATCTGCAAAGTGAATCACATAAGTTTTATATTTTCATCAAAGTCATACATTATGATTGATGGTAAACTAAAATCAATTATAGCAACTAAGGTAAAATTTTCACCTTAGATACCTAAACAAAAATAATCATATGAAAAAATAAGGTAACCCTCTCTGAAAACAGTTCTAATTTCTATTTCCCAAGTTTTCAAGTTTATTGATTTTTTTTTTTTTTTTTTTTTTTTGCTTTGTCGCTGTCCCCCGTGTTTGCGAGGTAGCGCAAGGAAACAGATGAAAGAAATGGCCCAATCCACCCCCATATACATGTATATACATACGTCTACACACGCAAATATACATACCTACACAGCTTTCCATGGTTTACCCCAGACGCTTCACATGCCCTGATTCAATCCACTGACAGCACGTCAACCCCGGTATACCACATCGATCCAATTCACTCTATTCCTTGCCCTCCTTTCACCCTCCTGCATGTTCAGGCCCCGATCACACAAAATATTTTTCACTCCATCTTTCCACCTCCAATTTGGTCTCCCACTTCTCCTCGTTCCCTCCACCTCCGACACATATATCCTCTTGGTTAATCTTTCCTCACTCATTCTCTCCATGTGCCCAAACCATTTCAAAACACCCTCTTCTGCTCTCTCAACCACGCTCTTTTTATTTCCACACATCTCTCTTACCCTTACGTTACTTACTCGATCAAACCACCTCACACCACACATTGTCCTCAAACATCTCATTTCCAGCACATCCATCCTCCTGCGCACAACTCTATCCATAGCCCACGCCTCGCAACCATACAACATTGTTGGAACCACTATTCCTTCAAACATACCCATTTTTGCTTTCCGAGATAATGTTCTCGACTTCCACACATTCTTCAAGGCTCCCAGAATTTTCGCCCCCTCCCCCACCCTATGATCCACTTCCGCTTCCATGGTTCCATCCTACATAAAACAAGAAAACTGAAATTTCCACATGTCCTTTATGAAAATTTAGAAAAACTTTTAAGAACCTAATAAGACTTCTGGGCAAGAATAATCTAGCTCAGATATCAACAGATACTCTTACATTCATTTCAGCTTTAAATGAACTTCTGGGGGAAAAAATGGAGCAAGTAATTTACCTATAATTGTTGGTCATCTACAGACAATATCTGGAAATGTCAGAATTCAATGACGAGGCAAGGCATGCTAATACATATATGCATAATCAATGATTAGACATGTATATGCCAACTGTGAGCACACCATCTAGCTTTAGTCACCTCTAAAGCAAATGGTGTCAGTTAGTCCGGCATTAATCATTAATGAGCAGTTGATCTTCCATGGGCAAACCACAACAAACAGCCTCCTAACTCTACCCTACAAGCCATCCTGTGTAATTTATTACACGAGTGTAAAATATTACACAGGATACAGAGTCATATGTTAATAAACACTCACTAATTGTGCCTATAAAGCTACCACTGAGATTTCTTGACAAATTTAATTTTAAGTTCTCCCTGTATGTTGTAAATACAAGTTTTCTCTTTTTATCCTACAGCCTAACTTACCAAATCAATTTGAAAAAGCAATGTAAAAAAAAGAAATGGTGAAACAACTATTTTTTCTATCACAGAAAAATCTGTTCATGCCAGGCAGAGTGCACAAACTAAAACCATGTGAGGGCTCACTACCTTACAGCGGTGGATTTTATCTCCTTATAGCTAAGAAACACAGGTTCAGTGACACTTTGGGGGTCCTCAGCAAGGATCTTAAAAGTGTAACTTGTGATCCTTTCTGGGACAAGAAAAACCAGGGGGACAGTTTGCATGATGGCGAACAACAATCACAAAATCTTCAGCAGTACTGTTACGTAAACTACAACCCTGCAGTTTACCCAAATACAAATTAAACCATACTGATAATCAGTACAAAGGCAAAGGGGATAAGAGTGAGTGCTCAAATTACAGAGGTATAAGTTTGTTGAGTATTCCTGGCAAATTATATGGGAGGGTATTGATTGAGAGGGTGAAGGCATGTACAGAGCATCAGATTGGGGAAGAGCAGTGTGGTTTCAGAGGTGGTAGAGGATGTGTGGATCAGGTCTTTGCTTTGAAGAATGTATGTGAGAAATACTTAGAAAAGCAAATGGATTTGTATGTAGCATTTATGGATCTGGAGAAGGCATATGATAGAGTTGATAGAGACGCTCTGTGGAAGGTATTAAGAATATATGGTGTGGGAGGAAAGTTGTTAGAAGCAGTGAAAAGTTTTTATCGAGGATGTAAGGCATGTGTACGTGTAGGAAGAGAGGAAAGTGATTGGTTCTCAGTGAATGTAGGTTTGCGGCAGGGGTGTGTGATGTCTCCATGGTTGTTTAATTTGTTTATGGATGGGGTTGTTAGGGAGGTGAATGCAAGAGTTTTGGAAAGAGGGGCAAGTATGAAGTCTGTTGGGGATGAGAGAGCTTGGGAAGTGAGTCAGTTGTTGTTCGCTGATGATACAGCACTGGTGGCTGATTCATGTGAGAAACTGCAGAAGCTGGTGACTGAGTTTGGTAAAGTGTGTGAAAGAAGAAAGTTAAGAGTAAATGTGAATAAGAGCAAGGTTATTAGGTACAGTAGGGTTGAGGGTCAATTCAATTGGGAGGTGAGTTTGAATGGAGAAAAACTGGAGGAAGTGAAGTGTTTTAGATATCTGGGAGTGGATCTGGCAGCGGATGGAACCATGGAAGCGGAAGTGGATCATAGGGTGGGGGAGGGGGCGAAAATTCTGGGAGCCTTGAAGAATGTGTGGAAGTCGAGAACATTATCTCGGAAAGCAAAAATGGGTATGTTTGAAGGAATAGTGGTTCCAACAATGTTGTATGGTTGCGAGGCGTGGACTATGGATAGAGTTGTGTGCAGGAGGATGGATGTGCTGGAAATGAGATGTTTGAGGACAATGTGTGGTGTGAGGTGGTTTGATCGAGTAAGTAACGTAAGGGTAAGAGAGATGTGTGGAAATAAAAAGAGCGTGGTTGAGAGAGCAGAAGAGGGTGTTTTGAAATGGTTTGGTCACATGGAGAGAATGAGTGAGGAAAGATTGACCAAGAGGATATATGTGTCGGAGGTGGAGGGAACGAGGAGAAGAGGGAGACCAAATTGGAGGTGGAAAGATGGAGTGAAAAAGATTTTGTGTGATCGGGGCCTGAACATGCAGGAGGGTGAAAGGAGGGCAAAGAATAGAGTGAATTGGAGCGATGTGGTATACCGGGGTTGACGTGCTGTCAGTGGATTGAATCAAGGCATGTGTATGGGGGTGGGTTGGGCCATTTCTTTCGTCTGTTTCCTTGCGCTACCTCGCAAACGCGGGAGACAGCGAAAAAAAAAAAAAAAAAAAAAGGGTCATATAAATGAAGCTAAGAGATTACTTAATGAAAGTGCTGTGTTGTGTGAGGTGGGTTGATTGTGTCAAGAATGACTATAAGAAAGAGATGTGGGACTAAACACAGTCTCACTTAGAGAGCTGATCAGGGTGTGCTGAACTGGTTTGGAAATATGGAAAGAATAAGCAAAGAAAGATAGAATAAGAGGATCCACAGGTCAGAATTGGATGGAGGAAGGGGAGGGGGAAGCTAGGAGATGGAAGGATGTAGTGAAGGGGGCTTGAACATTCAGAAGGGTGGAAGGATTGTGTGGGATAGAGTGAATTGGATATATTGGTATATTGGGGTGCAGCATGCCATCTGTGGGCTGAACTAGGGCATTTGAAGTGATCGAGGTGAACTAAGGATTGGTCTGTGGAGTTTTAATACATCAGACATGACAGCTAGAGAATGGATGTTTGCAAATGGAGCCATTGTTCCTTTGTTTGTTCTTGATTCTAGCTCACTAAGGTGGGAGAAGCAGTTAGATTTAGACAGAATACTGATCAGTATGAAATAAATTGAATCACAATTTCAAGTAGAAACCCTCCTGATTTTAGAATCAGCTTGTGTTTGAAATAAAAACTTGTCCCAACATAAAATTTACTACTTAAGTATACCTGCATCTCAGTACTGTCATTCCCTAACCATAGATCACACCCTCACTTTTTAAGTTTATTGATATCTATATTTATTATACTTTGTCACTGTCTCCCGTGTTAGTGAGGTAGCACAAGGAAACAGACGAAAAAAAGGACCAACCCACTCAAATACAAATGGACATACATATACATCCTCACACAGCTCATATACATACCTATACATCTCAACGTAAACATATATATACACACACACACATATACATATATACACATGACAGAAGGTCAAGAGAAAGGTGCAAGAGGTGAAAAAAAGGGCAAATGAGAGTTGGGGTGAGAGAGTATCATTAAATTTTAGGGAGAATAAAAAGATGTTCTGGAAGGAGGAAAATAAAGTGCGTAAGACAAGGGAGCAAATGGGAACTTCAGTGAAGGGCGCAAATGGGGAGGTGATAACAAGTAGTGGTGATGTGAGAAGGAGATGGAGTGAGTATTTTGAAGGTTTGTTGAATGTGTTTGATGATAGAGTGGCAGATATAGGGTGTTTTGGTCGAGGTGGTGTGCAAAGTGAGAGGGTTAGGGAAAATGATTTGGTAAACAGAGAAGAGGTAGTGAAAGCTTTGCGGAAGATGAAAGCCGGCAAGGCAGCAGGTTTGGATGGTATTGCAGTGGAATTTATAAAAAAAAGGGGGTGACTGTAATGTTGACTGGTTGGTAAGGTTATTTAATGTATGTATGACTCATGGTGAGGTGCCTGAGGATTGGCGGAATGCGTGCATAGTGCCATTGTACAAAGGCAAAGGGGATAAGAGTGAGTGCTCAAATTACAGAGGTATAAGTTTGTTGAGTATTCCTGGTAAATTATATGGGAGGGTATTGATTGAGAGGGTGAAGGCATGTACAGAGCATCAGATTGGGGAAGAGCAGTGTGGTTTCAGAAGTGGTAGAGGATGTGTGGATCAGGTGTTTGCTTTGAAGAATGTATGTGAGAAATACTTAGAAAAGCAAATGGATTTGTATGTAGCATTTATGGATCTGGAGAAGGCATATGATAGAGTTGATAGAGATGCTCTGTGGAAGGTATTAAGAATATATGGTGTGGGAGGCAAGTTGTTAGAAGCAGTGAAAAGTTTTTATCGAGGATGTAAGGCATGTGTACGTGTAGGAAGAGAGGAAAGTGATTGGTTCTCAGTGAATGTAGGTTTGCGGAAGGGGTGTGTGATGTCTCCATGGTTGTTTAATTTGTTTATGGATGGGGTTGTTAGGGAGGTAAATGCAAGAGTTTTGGAAAGAGGGGCAAGTATGAAGTCTGTTGGGGATGAGAGACCTTGGGAAGTGAGTCAGTTGTTGTTCGCTGATGATACAGCGCTGGTGGCTGATTCATGTGAGAAACTGCAGAAGCTGGTGACTGAGTTTGGTAAAGTGTGTGAAAGAAGAAAGTTAAGAGTAAATGTGAATAAGAGCAAGGTTATTAGGTACAGTAGGGTTGAGGGTCAAGTCAATTGGGAGGTGAGTTTGAATGGAGAAAAACTGGAGGAAGTGAAGTGTTTTAGATATCTGGGAGTGGATCTGGGAGCGGATGGAACCATGGAAGCGGAAGTGGATCATAGAGTGGGGGAGGGGGCGAAAATTCTGGGGGCCTTGAAGAATGTGTGGAAGTTGAGAACATTACCTCGGAAAGCAAAAATGGGTATGTTTGAAGGAATAGTGGTTCCAACAATGTTGTATGGTTGCGAGGCGTGGGCTATGGATAGAGTTGTGCGCAGGAGGATGGATGTGCTGGATATGAGATGTTTGAGGACAATGTGTGGTGTGAGGTGGTTCGATCGAGTGAGTAACGTAAGGGTAAGAGAGATGTGTGGAAAAAAAAAGAGCGTGGTTGAGAGAGCAGAAGAGGGTGTTTTGAAGTGGTTTGGGCACATGGAGAGGATGAGTGAGGAAAGATTGACCAAGAGGATATATGTGTCGGAGGTGGAGGGAGCAAGGAGAATAGGGAGACCAAATTGGAGGTGGAAAGATGGAGTGAAAAAGATTTTGTGTGATCGGGGCCTGAACATGCAGGAGGGTGAAAGGAGGGCAAGGAATAGAGTGAATTGGAGCGATGTGGTATACCGGGGTTGACGTGCTGTCAGTGGATTGAATCAAGGCATGTGAAGCGTCTGGGGTAAACTATGGAAAGCTGTGTAGGTATGTATATTTGCGTGTGTGGACGTATGTATATACATGTGTATGGGGGGGGGTTGGGCCATTTCTTTCGTCTGTTTCCTTGCGCTACCTCGCAAACGCGGGAGACAGCGACAAAGTAAAAAAAAAAAAAAAAAAAAAAAAAAAAAAAAAAAAAAAAAAAAACATAATTCAAAGTCTATCCTTATTCATTCCCGTCGTCACGAACCACACATGAAATAACATCCCCCTCCCCTGCATGTGCGCGAGATGGCGCTAGGAAAATACAACAAAGGCCCCATTCATTCACAGTCAGTCTCTAGCAGTTGTGTAATAATGCACTGAAACCACAGCTCCCTTTCCACATCCAGGCCCCACAGAACTTTCCATGGTTTACCACAGACGCTTCACTTGCCCTGGTTCAATCCATTGACAGCACGTTTACCCCAATATACCACATCGTTCCAATTCACTCTAATCCTTTCATGCCTTTCACCCTCCTGCATGTTCAGGCCCTGATCACTCAAAATCTTTTTCGCTCTATCTTTCCATCTCCAATTTTGTCTCCCACTTCTCCTCATTCCCTCTACCTCTGACACATATATCCTCTTGGTCAATCTTTCCTCACTCATTCTCTCCATGTGACCATACCACTTCAAAAAATCCTCTTCTGCTCTCTCTCAACCACGCTCTTTTTATTACCACACATCTCTCTTACCTTTTCATTACTTAATCGATCAAACCACCTCACACCATATATTGTCCTCAAACATCTCATTTCCAGCACATCCACCCTCCTCCGCACAACTCTATCTATAGCCCACACCTCACAACCATATAACATTGTTGGAACCACTATTCCTTCAAACATACCCATTTTTCCTTTCCAATATAACGTTCTCGACTTCCACACATTCTTCAAGGCTCCCAGAATTTTCGCCCCCTCCCCCACCCTATGATTCACTTCCACTTCCATGGATCCATCTGCTGCCAAATCCACTCCCAGATATCTAAAACACTTCACTTCCTCCAGTTTTTCTCCATTTAAACTTACCTTCCAATTGACTTGTCCCTCAACCCTACTGTACCTAATAACTTTGCTCTTATTCACATATACTCTCAGCTTTCTTCTTTCAAACACTTTACCAAACTCAGTCACCAGCTTCTGCAGTTTCTCACACGAATCAGCCACCAACACTGTATCATCAGAAAACAACAACTGACTCACTTTCCAAGCTCTCTCATCCATAACAGACTGTTTACCTGCCCCTCTTTCCAAAACTTTTGCATTTACCTCCCTAACAACCCCATCCATAAACAAATTAAATAACCATGGAGACATCACACACCCCTGCCACAAACCAACATTGACTGAAAACCAATCACTTTCCTCTCTTCCTACATGTACACATGCCTTACATCCTCGATAAAAACTTTTCACTGCTTCTAACAACTTGCCTCCCACACCATATATTCTTAATACCTTCCACAGAGCATCTCTATCAACTCTATCATATGCCTTCTCCAGATCCATAAATGCTACATACAAATCCATTTGCTTTTCTAAGTATTTCTCACATACATTCTTCAAAGCAAACACCTGATCCACACATCCTCTACCACTTCTGAAACCACACTGCTCTTCCCCATTCTAATGCTCTGTACATGACTTCACCCTCTCAATCAATACCCTCCCATATAATTTACCAGGAATACTCAACAAACTTATACCTCTGTAATTTGAGCACTCACTCTTATCCCCTTTGCCTTTATACAATAGCACTATGCAATTCTGCCAATCCTCAGGCACCTCACCATGAGTCATACATACATTAAATAATCTTACCAACCAGTCAACAATACAGTCACCCCATTTTTTAATAAATTCCACTGCAATACCATCCAAACTTGCTGCCTTGCCGGCTTTCATCTTCCGCAAAGCTTTTACTACCTCTTCTCTGTTTACCAAATCATTCTCACTAACCCTCTCACTTTGCACACCACCTCGACCAAAACAACCTATATCTGCCACTCTATCATCAAACACATTCAACAAACCTTGAAAATACTCACTCACTCCATCTCCTTCTCACATCACCACTACTTGTTATCACCTCCCCATTAGCCCCTTCACTGATGTTCCCATTTCTTCCCTTGTCTTACACACTTTATTTACCTCCTTCCAAAACATCCTTTCATTCTCCCTAAAATTTAATGATACTCTCTCACCCGAACTCTCAATTCCCCTCTTTTTCACCTCTTGCACCTTTCTCTTGACCTCCTGCCTCTTTCTTTTATACATCACCTTTCTCTTGACCTCCTGCCTCTTTCTTTTATACATCTCCCACTCATTTGCATTTTTCCCTGCAAAAATTGTCCAAATGCCTCTCTCTTCTCTTTCACTGATAATCTTACTTCTTCATCCCACCACTCACTACCCTTTCTAATCAACCCACCTCCCATGCCTCTCAGGCCACAAGCATCTTTTGCGGAAACCATCACTGCTTCCCTAAATACATCCCATTCCTCCTCCACTCCCCTTACCTCCTTTCTTCTCACGGTTTTCCATTCTGAACTCAGTCTCTCCTGGTACTTTCTCACACAAGTCTCCTTCCCAAACTCACTTACTCTCACCACTCTCTTCACCACAACATTCTCTCTTCCTTTCTGAAAACCACTACGAATCTTCACTTTCGCCTCCACAAGATAATGATCAGACATCCCTCCAGTTGCACCTCTCAGCACATTAACATCCAAAAGTCTCTCTTTCGCGCACCTGTCAATTAACACGTAATCCAATAACGCTCTCTGGCCATCTCTCCTACTTACATATGTATACTTATGTATATCTCGCCTTTTAAACCAGGTATTCCCAATCACCAGTTCCTTTTTCAGCACATAAATCTATAAGCTCTTCACCATTTCCATTTACAACACTGAACACTCCATGTATACCAATTATTCCCTCAACTGCTACATTACTCACCTTTGCATTCAAATCACCCATCACTATAACCCGGTCTTGTGCATCAAAACCACTAACACACTCATTCAGCTGCTCCCAAAACGCTTGCCTCTGGTTATCTTTCTTCTCATGTCCAGGTGCATATGCACCAATAATCACCCATCTCTCTCCATCAACTTTCAGTTTTACCCATATCAATCTAAAATTTACTTTCTTACACTCTATCATATAATCCCACAACTCCTGTTTCAGGAGTAGTGCTACTCCTTCCCTTGCTCTTGTCCTCTCACTAACCCCTGACTTTACTCCAGAGACATTCCCAAACAACTCTTCCCATTTACCCTTGAGCTTCGTTTCACTCAGAGCCAAAACATCGAGGTTCCTTTCCTCAAACATACTATCTATCTCTCCTTTTTTCTCATCTTGTTTAACTCCACACACATTTAGACACCCCATTCTGAGCCTTCGAGGAAGATGAGCACTCCCCGCATGACTCCTTCTTCTGTTTCCCCTTTTAGAAAATTAAAATACAAGGAGGGGAGGGTTTCTGGCGTCCCGCTCCTGTTCCCTTTAGTCGCCTTCTACGACAAGTGAGGAATGTGTGGGAAGTATTCTTTCTCCCCTATCCCCAGGATATATATACATTGAGAGGGTGAAGGCATGTACAGAGCATCAGATTGGGGAAGAGCAGTGTGGTTTCAGAAGTGGTAGAGGATGTGTGGATCAGGTGTTTGCTTTGAAGAATGTATGTGAGAAATACTTAGAAAAGCAAATGGATTTGTATGTAGCATTTATGGATCTGGAGAAGGCATATGATAGAGTTGATAGAGATGCTCTGTGGAAGGTATTAAGAATATATGGTGTGGGAGGCAAGTTGTTAGAAGCAGTGAAAAGTTTTTATCGAGGATGTAAGGCATGTGTACGTGTAGGAAGAGAGGAAAGTGATTGGTTCTCAGTGAATGTAGGTTTGCGGCAGGGGTGTGTGATGTCTCCATGGTTGTTTAATTTGTTTATGGGTGGGGTTGTTAGGGAGGTGAATGCAAGACTTTTGGAAAGAGGGGCAAGTATGAAGTCTGTTGTGGATGAGAGAGCTTGGGAAGTGAGTCAATTGTTGTTCGCTGAAGATACAGCGCTGGTGGCTGATTCATGTGAGAAACTGTAGAAGCTGGTGACTGAGTTTGGTAAAGTGTGTGAAAGAAGAAAATTAAGAGTAAATGTGAATAGGTGCAAGGTTATTAGGTACAGTAGGGTTGAGGGTCAAGTCAATTGGGAGGTAAGTTTGAATGGAGAAAAACTGGAGGAAGTAAAGTGTTTTAGATATCTGGGAGTGGATCTGGCAGCGGATGGAACCATGGAAGCGGAAGTGGATCATAGGGTGGGGGAGGGGGCGAAAAACCTGGGAGCCTTGAAGAATATGTGGAAGTTGAGAACATTATCTCGGAAAGCAAAAATGGGTATGTTTGAAGGAATAGTGGTTCCAACAATTTTTTATGGTTACGAGGCATGGGCTATGGATAGAGTTGTGCGCAGGAGGATGGATGTGCTGGAAATGAGATGTTTGAGGACAATGTGTGGTGTGAGGTGGTTTGATCGAGTAAGTAACGTAAGGGTAAGAGAGATGTGTAGAAATTAAAGGAGCGTGGTTGAGAGAGCAGAAGAGGGTGTTTTGAAATGGTTTGGGCACGTGGAGAGAATGAGTGAGGAAAGATTGACCAAGAGGATATATGTGTCGGAGGTGGAGGGAACGAGGAGAAGTGGGAGACCAAATTGGAGGTGGAAAGATGGAGTGAAAAAGATTTTGTGAGATCGGGGCCTGAACATGCAGGAGGGTGAAAGGAGGGCAAGGAATAGAGTGAATTGGATCGATGTGGTATACTGAGGATGACGTGCTGTCAGTGGATTGAATCAGGGCATGTGAAGCGTCTGGGGTAAACCATGGAAAGCTGTGTAGGTATGTATATTTGCGTGTGTGGACGTATGTATATACATGTGTATGGGGGTGGCTTGGGCCATTTCTTTCGTCTGTTTGTTTGCGCTACCTCGCAAACGCGGGAAACAGCGACAAAGCAAAAAAAATTATATATATATATATATATATATATATATATATATATATATATTTTTTCTTTTCTTTCATACTATTCGCCATTTACCGCATTAGCGAGGTAGCGTTAAGAACAGATGACTGGGCCTTAGAGGGAATATCCTCACCTGGCCCCCTTCTCTGTTCCTTCTTTGGAAAATTAAAAAAAAAGACGAGAGGGGAGGATTTCCAGCCACCCGCTCCCTCCCCTTTTAGTCGCCTTCTACGACACGCAGGGAATACGTGGGAAGTATTCTTTCTCCCCTATCCCCAGGGATATATATATATATATATATATATATATATATATATATATATATATATATATATATATATTTTTTTTTTTTTATACTTTGTCGCTGTCTCCCGCGTTTGCGAGGTAGCGCAAGGAAACAGACGAAAGAAATGGCCCAACCCCCCCCACCATACACATGTCTATACATACGTCCACACACGCAAATATACATACCTACACAGCTTTCCATGGTTTACCCTAGACGCTTCACATGCCTTGATTCAACCCACTGACAGCACGTCACCCCCGGTATACCACATCGCTCCAATTCACTCTATTCCTTGCCCTCCTTTCACCCTCCTGCATGTTCAGGCCCCGATCACACAAAATCTTTTTCACTCCATCTTTCCACCTCCAATTTGGTCTCCCTCTTCTCCTCGTTCCCTCCACCTCCAACATATATATCCTCTTGGCCAATCTTTCCTCACTCATTCTCTCCATGCGCCCAAACCATTTCAAAACACACTCTTCTGCTCTTTCAACCACGCTCTTTTTATTTCCACACATCTCTCTTACCCTTACGTTACTCACTCGATCAAACCACCTCACACCACACATTGTCCTCAAACATCTCATTTCCAGCACATCCATCCTCCTGCACACAACTCTATCCATAGCCCACGCCTCGCAACCATACAACATTGTTGGAACCACTATTCCTTCAAACATACCCATTTTTGCTTTCCGAGATAATGTTCTCGACTTCCACACATTCTTCAAGGCTCCCAGAATTTTCGCCCCCTCCCCCACCCTATGATCCACCTCCGCTTCCATGGTTCCATCCGCTGCCAGATCCACTCCCAGATATCTAAAACACTTCACTTCCCCCAGTTTTTCTCCATTCGAACTCACCTCCCAATTGACTTGACCCTCAACCCTACTGTACCTAATAACCTTGCTCTTATTCACATTTACTCTTAACTTTCTTCTTTCACACACTTTACCAAACTCAGTCACCAGCTTCTGCAGTTTCTCACATGAATCAGCCACCAGCGCTGTATCATCAGCGAACAACAACTGACTCACTTCCCAAGCTCTCTCATCCCCAACAGACTTCATACTTGCCCCTCTTTCCAAAACTCTTGCATTCACCTCCCTAACAACCCCATCCATAAACAAATTAAACAACCATGGAGACATCACACACCCCTGCCGCAAACCTACATTCACTGAGAACCAATCACTTTCCTCTCTTCCTACACGTACACATGGAAAGCTGTGTAAGTATGTATATTTGCAGGTGTGGACATATGTATATACATGTGTATGGCGGTGGGTTGGGCCATTTCTTTCATCTGTTTCCTTGCGCTACCTCGCAAACGTGGGAGACAGCGACAAAACAAAAAAAAAAAAAAAAAAAAATATATATATATATATTCTTTTTTTTTTTTTTTTATACTTTGTCGCTGTCTCCCGCGTTTGCGAGGTAGCGCAAGGAAACAGACGAAAGAAATGGCCCAACCCCCCCCCCATACACATGTACATACACACGTCCACACACGCAAATATACATACCTACACAGCTTTCCATGGTTTACCCCAGACGCTTCACATGCCTTGATTCACTCCACTGACAGCACGTCAACCCCTGTATACCACATCGCTCCAATTCACTCTATTCCTTGCCCTCCTTACACCCTCCTGCATGTTCAGGCCCCGATCACACAAAATATTTTTCACTCCATCTTTCCACCTCCAATTTGGTCTCCCTCTTCTCCTCGTTCCCTCCACCTCCGACACATATATCCTCTTGGTCAATCTTTCCTCACTCATTCTCTCCATGTGACCAAACCATTTCAAAACACCCTCTTCTGCTCTCTCAACCACGCTCTTTTTATTTCCACACATCTCTCTTACCCTTACGTTACTTACTCGATCAAACCACCTCACACCACACATTGTCCTCAAACATCTCATTTCCAGCACATCCATCCTCCTGCGCACAACTCTATCCATAGCCCACGCCTCGCAACCATACAACATTGTTGGAACCACTATTCCTTCAAACATACCCATTTTTGCTTTCCGAGATACTGTTCTCGACTTCCACACATTTTTCAAGGCTCCCAAAATTTTCGCCCCCTCCCCCACCCTATGATCCACTTCCGCTTCCATGGTTCCATCCGCTGACAGATCCACTCCCAGATATCTAAAACACTTCACTTCCTCCAGTTTTTCTCCATTCAAACTCACCTCCCAATTGACTTGACCCTCAACCCTACTGTACCTAATAACCTTGCTCTTATTCACATTTACTCTTAACTTTCTTCTTCCACACACTTTACCAAACTCAGTCACCAGCTTCTGCAGTTTCTCACATGAATCAGCCACCAGCGCTGTATCATCAGCGAACAACAACTGACTCACTTCCCAAGCTCTCTCATCCCCAACAGACTTCATACTTGCCCCTCTTTCCAAAACTCTTGCATTTACCTCCCTAACAACCCCATCCATAAACAAATTAAACAACCATGGAGACATCACACACCCCTGCCGCAAACCTACATTCACTGAGAACCAATCACTTTCCTCTCTTCCTACACGTACACATGCCTTACATCCTCGATAAAAACTTTTCACTGCTTCTAACAACTTGCCTCCCACACCATATATTCTTAATACCTTCCACAGAGCATCTCTATCAACTCTATCATATGCCTTCTCCAGATCCATAAATGCTACATACAAATCCATTTGCTTTTCTAAGTATTTCTCACATACATTCTTCAAAGCAAACACCTGATCCACACATCCTCTACCACTTCTGAAACCGCACTGCTCTTCCCCAATCTGATGCTCTGTACATGCCTTCACCCTCTCAATCAATACCCTCCCATATAATTTACCAGGAATACTCAACAAACTTATACCTCTGTAATTTGAGCACTCACTCTTATCCCCTTTGCCTTTGTACAATGGCACTATGCACGCATTCCGCCAATCCTCAGGCACCTCACCATGAGTCATACATACATTAAATAACCTTACCAACCAGTCAACAATACAGTCACCCCCTTTTTTAATAAATTCCACTGCAATACCATCCAAACCTGCTGCCTTGCCGGCTTTCATCTTCCGCAAAGCTTTTACTACCTCTTCTCTGTTTACCAAATCATTTTCCCTAACCCTCTCACTTTGCACACCACCTCGACCAAAACACCCTATATCTGCCACTCTGTCATCAGACACATTCAACAAACCTTCAAAATACTCATTCCATCTCCTTCTCACATCACCACTACTTGTTATCACCTCCCCATTTACGCCCTTCACTGAAGTTCCCATTTGCTCCCTTGTCTTACGCACCCTATTTACCTCCTTCCAGAACATCTTTTTATTCTCCCTAAAATTTACTGATAGTCTCTCACCCCAACTCTCATTTGCCCTTTTTTTCACCTCTTGCACCTTTCTCTTGACCTCCTGTCTCTTTCTTTTATACTTCTCCCACTCAATTGCATTTTTTCCCTGCAAAAATCGTCCAAATGCCTCTCTCTTCTCTTTCACTAATACTCTTACTTCTTCATCCCACCACTCACTACCCTTTCTAAACAGCCCACCTCCCACTCTTCTCATGCCACAAGCATCTTTTGCGCAATCCATCACTGATTCCCTAAATACATCCCATTCCTCCCCCACTCCCCTTACTTCCATTGTTCTCACCTTTTTCCATTCTGTACACAGTCTCTCCTGGTACTTCCCCACACAGGTCTCCTTCCCAAGCTCACTTACTCTCACCACCTTCTTCACCGCAACATTCACTCCTCTTTTCTGAAAACCCATACTAATCTTCACCTTAGCCTCCACAAGATAATGATCAGACATCCCTCCAGTTGCACCTCTCAGCACATTAACATCCAAAAGTCTCTCTTTCGCACGCCTGTCAAATAACACGTAATCCAATAACGCTCTCTGGCCATCTCTCCTACTTACATAAGTATACTTATGTATATCTCGCTTTTTAAACCAGGTATTCCCAATCATCAGTCCTTTTTCAGCACATAAATCTACAAGCTCTTCACCATTTCCATTTACAACACTGAACACCCCATGCATACCAATTATTCCCTCAACTGCCACATTACTCACCTTTGCATTCAAATCACCCATCACTATAACCCGGTCTCGTGCATCAAAACCGCTAACACACTCATTCAGCTGCTCCCAAAACACTTGCCTCTCATGATCTTTCTTCTCATGCCCAGGTGCATATGCACCAATAATCACCCACCTCTCTCCATCAACTTTCAATTTTACCCATATTAATCGAGAATTTACTTTCTTACATTCTATCACATACTCCCACAACTCCTGTTTCAGGAGTATTGCTACTCCTTCCCTTGCTCTTGTCCTCTCACTAACCCCTGACTTCACTCCCCAGACATTTCCAAACCACTCTTCCCCTTTACCCTTGAGCTTCGTTTCACTCAGAGCCAAAACATCCAGGTTCCTTTCCTCAAACATACTACCTATCTCTCCTTTTTTCACATCTTGGTTACATCCACACACATTTAGGCACCCCACTCTGAGCCTTCGAGGAGGATGATCACTCCCCGCGTGACTCCTTCTTCTGTTTCCCATTTTAGAAAGTTAATACAAGGAGGGGAGGATTTCCGGCCCCCCCGCTCCCGTCCCCTCTAGTCGCTTTCTACGACATATATATATATATATTTATATATATATATATATATATATATATATATATATATATATATATATATATATATATATATATATATATATATTATATTTATTTATTTATTATACTTTGTCGCTGTCTCCCGCGTTTGCGAGGTAGCGCAAGGAAACAGACGAAAGAAATGGCCCAACCCCCCCCCCATACACATGTATATACATACGTCCACACACGCAAATATACATTCCTACACATCTTTCCATGGTTTACCCCAGATGCTTCACATGCCTTGATTCAATCCACTGACAACACATCAACCCCGGTATACCACATCGCTCCAATTCACTCTATTCCTTGCCCTCCTTTCACCCTCCTGCATGTTCAGGCCCCGATCACACAAAATCTTTTTCACTCCATCTTTCCACCTCCAATTTGGTCTCCCTCTTCTCCTCGTTCCCTCCACCTCCGACACATATATCCTCTTGGTCAATCTTTCCTCACTCATTCTCTCCATGTGCCCAAACCACTTCAAAACACCCTCTTCTGCTCTCTCAACCATGCTCTTTTTATTTCCACACATCTCTCTTACCCTTACGTTACTCACTCGATCAAACCACCTCACACCACACATTGTCCTCAAACATCTCATTTCCAGCACATCCATCCTCCTACGCAAAACTCTATCCATAGCCCACGCCTCACAACCATACAACATTGTTGGAACCACTATTCCTTCAAACATACCCATTTTTGCTTTCCGAGATAATGTTCTCGACTTCCACACATTCTTCAAGGCCCCCAGAATTTTCGCCCCCTCCCCCACCCTATGATCCACTTCCGCTTCCATGGTTCCATCCGCTGCCAGATCCACTCCCAGATATCTAAAACACTTCACTTCCTCCAGTTTTTCTCCATTCAAACTCACCTCCCAATTGACTTGACCCTCAACCCTACTGTACCTAATAACCTTGCTCTTATTCACATTTACTCTTAACTTTCTTCTTCCACACACTTTACCAAACTCAGTCACCAGCTTCTGCAGTTTCTCACATGAATCAGCCACCAGCGCTGTATCATCAGCGAACAACAACTGACTCACTTCCCAAGCTCTCTCATCCCCAACAGACTTCATACTTGCCCCTCTTTCCAAAACTCTTGCATTTACCTCCCTAACAACCCCATCCATAAACAAATTAAACAACCATGGAGACATCACACACCCCTGCCGCAAACCTACATTCACTGAGAACCAATCACTTTCCTCTCTTCCTACACGTACACATGCCTTACATCCTCGATAAAAACTTTTCACTGCTTCTAACAACTTTCCTCCTACACCATATATTCTTAATACCTTCCACAGAGCATCTCTATCAACTCTATCATATGCCTTCTCAAGATCCATAAATGCTACATACAAATCCATTTCCTTTTCTATATATATATATATATATATATATATATATATATATATATATATATATATATATATATATATATATAAATATATATATATATATATATTGAGTATTCCTGGTAAATTATATGGGAGGGTATTGATTGAGAGGGTGAAGGCATGTACAGAGCATCAGATTGGGGAAGAGCAGTGTGGTTTCACAAGTGGTAGAGGATGTGTGGTGTTTGCTTTGAAGAATGAATGTGAGAAATACTTAGAAAAGCAAATGGATTTGTATGTCCCATTTATGGATCTGGAGAATGCATATGATAGAGCTGATAGAGATGCTTTGTGGAAGGTATTAAGAATATATGGTGTGGGAGGCAAGTTGTTAGAAGCAGTGAAAAGTTTTTATCGAGGATGTAAGGCATGTGTACGTGTAGGAAGAGAGGAAAGTGATTGGTTCTCAGTGAATGAAGGTTTGTGGCAGGGGTGTGTGATGTCTCCATGGTTGTTTAATTTGTTTATGGATGGGGTTGTTGGGGAGGTGAATGCAAGACTTTTGGAAAGAGGGGCATGTATGAAGTCTGTTGTGGATGAGAGAGCTTGGGAAGTGAGTCAGTTGTTGTTCGCTGATGATACAGCGCTGGTGGCTGATTCATGTGAGAAACTGCAGAAGCTGGTGACTGAGTTTGGTAAAGTGTGTGAAAGAAGAAAGTTAAGAGTAAATGTGAATAAGAGCAAGGTTATTAGGTACAGTAGGGTTGAGGTTCAAGTCAATTGGGAGGTGAGTTTGAATGGAGAAAAACTGGAGGAAGTGAAGTGTTTTAGATATCTGGGAGTGGATCTGGCAGCGGATGGAACCATGGAAGCGGAAGTGGATCATAGGGTGGGGGAGGGGGCAAAAATTTTGGGAGCCTTGAAGAATGTGTGGAAGTCAAGAACATTATCTCGGAAAGCAAAAATAGGTATGTTTGAAGGAATAGTGGTTCCAACAATGTTGTATGGTTGCGAGGCGTGGGCTATGGATAGAGTTGTGTGCATGAGGATGGATGTGCTGGAAATGAGATGTTTTGAGGACAATGTGTGGTGTGAGGTGGTTTGATCGAGTGAGTAACGTAAGGGTAAGAGAGATGTGTGGAAATAAAAAGAGCATGGTTGAGAGAGCAGAAGAGGGTATTTTGAAAGGGTTTGGGCACATGGAGAGAATGAGTGAGGAAAGATTGACCAAGAGGATATATGTGTCGGAGGTGGAGGGAACGAGGAGAAGTGGGAGACCAAATTGGAGGTGGAAAGATGGAGTGAAAAAGATTTTGTGTGATCGGGGCCTGAACATGCAGGAGGGTGAAAAGAGGGCAAGGAATAGAGTGAATTGGAGCGATGTGGTATACCGGGGTTGACATGCTGTCAGTGGATTGAATCAAGGCATGTGAAGAGTCTGGGGTAAACCATGGAAAGATGTGTAGGTATGTATATTTGCGTGTGTGGACGTATGTATATACATGTGTATGGGGGTGGGTTGGGCCATTTCTTTCGTCTGTTTCCTTGCGCTACCTCGCAAAAGCGGGAAACAGCGACAAAGCACAAAAAAAATATATATATATATATATATATATATATATATATATATATATATATTTGTTGAGTATTCCTGGTAAATTATATGGGAGGGTATTGATTGAGAGGGTGAAGGCATGTACAGAGCATCAGATTGGGGAAGAGCAGTGTGGTTTCAGAAGTGGTAGACGATGTGTGGATCAGGTGTTTGCTTTGAAGAATGTATGTGAGAAATACTTAGAAAAGCAAATGGATTTGTATGTAGCATTTATGGATCTAGAGAAGGCATATGATAGAGTTGATAGAGATGCTCTGTGGAAGGTATTAAGAATATATGGTGTGGGAGGAAAGTTGTTAGAAGCAGTGAAAAGTTTTTATCGAGGATGTAAGGCATGTGTACGTGTAGGAAGAGAGGAAAGTGATTGGTTCTCAGTAAATGTAGGTTTGCGGCAGGGGTGTGTGATGTCTCCATGGTTGTTTAATTTGTTTATGGATGGGGTTGTTAGGGAGGTAAATGCAAGAGTTTTGGAAAGAGGGGCAAGTATGAAGTCTGTTGGGGATGAGAGAGCTTGGGAAGTGAGTCAGTTGTTGTTCGCTGATGATACAGCGCTGGTGGCTGATTCATGTGAGAAACTGCAGAAGCTGGTGACTGAGTTTGGTAAAGTGTGTGAAAGAAGAAAGTTAAGAGTAAATGTGAATAAGAGCACGGTTATTAGGTACAGTAGGGTTGAGGGTCAAGTCAATTGGGAGGTGAGTTTGAATGGAGAAAAACTGGAGGAAGTGAAGTGTTTTAGATATCTGGGAGTGGATCTGTCAGCGGATGGAACCATGGAAGCGGAAGTGGATCATAGGGTGGGGGAGGGGGCGAAATTTCTGTGGGCCTTGAAGAATGTGTGGAAGTCGAGAACATTATCTCGGAAAGCAAAAATGGGTATGTTTGAAGGAATAGTGGTTCCAACAATGTTGTATGGTTGCGAGGCGTGGGCTATGGATAGAGTTGTGCGCAGGAGGATGGATGTGCTGGAAATGAGATGTTTGAGGACAATGTGTGGTGTGAGGTGGTTTGATCGAGTGAGTAACGTAAGGGTAAGAGAGATGTGTGGAAATAAAAAGAGCGTGGTTGAGAGAGCAGAGAGGGTGTTTTGAAATGGTTTGGGCACATGGAGAGAATGAGTGAGGAGAGATTGACCAAGAGGATATATGTGTCGGAGGTGGAGGGAACGAGGAGAAGAGGGAGACCAAATTGGAGGTGGAAAGATGGAGTGAAAAAGATTTTGTGTGATCGGGGCCTGAACATGCAGGAGGGTGAAAGGAGGGCAAGAAATAGAGTGAATTGGAGTCATGTGGTATACAGGGGTTGACGTGCTGTCAGTGGATTGAAGCAAGGCATGTGAAGCGTCTGGGGTAAACCATGGAAAGCTGTGTAGGTATGTATATTTGCGTGTGTGGACGTGTGTATGTACATGTGTATGGGGGGGGGTTGGGCCATTTCTTTCGTCTGTTTCCTTGCGCTACCTCGCAAACGCGGGAGACAGCGACAAAGTATAAAAAAAAAAAAAAAAAAAAAAAAAAAAAAAAAAAAAAAACCTTGTCCCCCATTTCTGTCAGAGGTAACGTCACACTTAACATTTTAGTACTCTGTCATCTCTCCTCTGACCTTGAATACCATATGCAGACATCTGGGCATAAAATTGGCAAGGTTCCTGAAGTATTCTAGCTCCACATTTTGGGTCCATAGGGTCTTGATCTGAATGATGCAAAGTACTGATGAGGTGTAAAGGAAGCAACTGTCTCATCATGCACTCTGATTGTCCAGTGCACCTAGAAATTTCATGTGTAACCACATTTCCTTGCCTTCAGGCAAGAATGTGGTCTTTCTCCTGCTTAGAAAGGTAAAAGCACAAGTAGAAGAAATAAGCTCCGAGAAAGAAATTTCAAGAATGAAGAGGCAACCATGAAGAGTAAGGAAAGAACATCCTTCCCTCGAGTTAGAGTGAGGCAGGTTGCTGGTGAACACGCGGTTAAAAACACTAGTTTCAGGGACTAAATGTAACTGATTTCACCATGAGAGTGTCATATGCTTGTACTCAATAATAAAACTTAGCCACATACTTTTGAAAATATAATTATGGTCAGACAATGCTTTTTTGCAGATGCTGTATTGATTTTTTTGTATTCGTTCTCAGTTTCAGTGATGTAGCACCAGGGACAGACAAAGAAAAGGCCTCATTCCATCATATGTACTACTAGTTGTCGTGTGCAATACACAGAAACCACGGATGTCTATCCACAACCAAGCCCCACAGACTTTTCCATCGTTTAACCTGGCTGCTTCATATACCTTAGTTTAATCCAATGACAGCATGTCTTACCCTCTATACAACATTATTTCAATTCACACTCTCCTGTGCATGCCTTTCACCATCCTGCATGTTCAGGGCCTGATCATTAGAAAAAAAAATTCACTCCATCCTTCCATTTCCAGTTTGGTCTACCCCTTCTTTTCCCCTTCATTTCTCCTCATTCATCCAGTCCATTTGTTCAAACCATTTCAGCATACCCTTTTTACCTCTTTCAACCATACTCTTCTCGTTATGACACCTCTCTCTTACACATATATTACCACTCAATCAAACCACCTCACACCACATACTGTCCTCAACCATTTCATTTCCAAGACATCCACCCTTCACAGCATATTCTCATCTGTAGCCTATACTTTCAAACATATCCACTTTTGCTCAACTAGACATCACTTGCTTTCCTCACATTCCTCAGTGCACCCACAACCTTTGCCCTCTCACCCAATCTATGACTCATCTCCACTGAGATGGTTCCATTCGCTGCCATGCCTACTTCCAAGTATCTTAAACCAATATCCCAAAATTTTCTCCATACTTGCACATCAACTAACCTCTCCCTTTGCACTGTTAAACCTAATAACCTTGCTTTTATTCAAATTTACACTCAACTTCCTCCTTTCACACACACTCCTAAAATCAGACACCAACTTCCGCAGTTTCTCACGTAAACCTACCAACAGTGCTGTGTCACCAGCAAGCAAAAACTGACTTACTTCCCAGGCCCCCACTAACCCCCTCCCCCCCCCAAACATACTCCATACTTGTCCCTGTTTTCAAGACCCTTTTACTGCAGCCAGACTGCAGATAATATACACAGGGACAAGATATGAGTATTGTAAAGTAAGGAGAAGAGGAGCAGCCTCTAGAGAGATCTTGAAAAAAGCACTGTATATAAAGCAAAAGACAATCCAAAACTTTTACACAAGTTCATCAGGAGCAAACTTTTTGTGCATCTACCTTTCTAACCACCCTATTCATACACAAATGTAAAGCCATGGTAAAATCACACAGCCCTGCTGTTCTTTCAAAGAATTTGTGTTTTTGTTCTCCCAATCTTCTTCCATGTGAATGATATCCCCAATTATCAGTACTTTACCATCTCATAGGAAGGGATGCTTTGTTGCTCCTTTCGCCACCCATATTGTTCCTTCATTATTTTCTATATACACCTGTTTCGAATTGTTACAATTCTTTGGATAATTGTATGTTCTAAGTATTATCATACACTTCCTACCAACAGTAATCTTTCCTATTATGCACTGCCTGATGGCACAAGATACTTATATTTCCAGGGAATTTAGTGCAATCCCTTATCATGAGGGATAATACCCCTCCATTACTTTCTCCATCTCTTCTTGCTATTATGCCCCCTCTGGACAAACTAGGTTAGAGCCAAGTCCATTTGTGAGTTTAGTCTCCACCACTCACAGTCTGGATTGCAATCTCATAAACAGCACCTAAATTCTAGCTCCTTTCCATTTGCCACCAGGCTGTCTGGTGTACAGAGCACTTCAGCCTAAGGCATATATACAATAAGACCACTAATAACCAAACATGATAAAGTAACTGATGATGACAAGGAAATGGCTTTCATACTACATAAGTTCTTCAATGCCATATATACAACTGAAGAGGAATCATGTATGCTGCACTCACCAAAATGTGTTTGAGGGTCTGAAGACAAAAAGTTAAAGGAAACAGAAATTAAGAGTTTTGAACTACTACAATACTCAGACCAATTAAACCTGAACAACTGACTGGCCTAAATAACCTAACTTGAAGATTTCTAGAGGACAGTCACTTTATATTTCCCATACCAAAAACATCAAACAAATTAACAGAAGGTAAGGTACCTGTTGACATGAAAAGGAGATCTTTCTTTTCTTTCATACATATTTGCCATTTCCCGCATTAGCGAGGAAGCGTTAAGAACAGAGGACTGAGCCTTAGAGGTAATATCCTCACTTAGCCCCCTTCTCTGTTCATTCTTTTAGAAAATTAAAAATGGGAGGGGAGGATTTCCAGCCCCCCACTCCCTCCCCTTTTAGTCACCTTCTGCAACACATAGGGAATACATGGGAAGTGTTCTTTCTCCTCTATCCCCAGGGATATGAAAAGGAGAAATGTGCCTTAAATTACAGCTCAATTAACCTCATTAGTTTTACACAAAACAATGGAAAAATATAATAAGAAAAAATGGTGCCATTTCTAAAAGATCACTGAACAATACCAGAATAACAGCATGGCTTCCACAACAAAATATTTTATCCAACAAATCTGCAAAAATTTTTCAATGTTATACATGGCAGCAAGGACCTAAAAGCACCATCTGATGTTAAAACTTTAACTTTTAAAAGGCATTCAAAGAAGTAATGCACAAGAGATGGCCATGTAATTGGAAATCATCTGGAGGGGACGACAAACATTAAGCATGGATTAGTAAAAGACTCATCGACAAAAAGCAATTATTTATCTATTTATTTATTTATCTATTTATTTATTTTCCTTTGTCGCTGTCTCCCACGTTAGCGAGGCAGCACAAGGAAACAGACGAAAGAATGGCCCAACCCACCCACATACACATGTATATACATACACGTCCACACACACAAATATACATACCTATACATCTCAATGTACACATATATATACACACACAGACATATACATATATACACATGTACATAATTCATAGTCTGCCTTTATTTGTTCCCATCGCCACCTCGCCACACATGGAATAACAACCCCCTCCCCCCTCATGTGTGCGGGGTAGCGCTAGGAAAAGACACCAAAGGCCCCATTCGTTCACACTCAGTCTCCAGCTGTCAGGCAATAATGCACCAAAACCACAGCTCCCTTTCCACATCCAGGCCCCACACAACTCTCCATGGTTTACCCCAGATGCTTCACATGCCCTGGTTCAATCCATTGACAGCACGTCAACCCCGGTATACCACATCGTTCCAATTCACTCTATTCCTTGCACGCCTTTCATCCTCCTGCATGTTCAGGCCCCAATCACTCAAAATCTTTTTCACTCCATCTTTCCACCTAAAATTTGGTCTCCCACTTCTCCTCGTTCCCTCCACCTCCGACACATATATCCTCTTTCTCAATCTTTCCTCACTCATTCTCTCCATGTGCCCAAACCATTTCAAAACACCCTCTTCTGCTCTCTCAACCACACTCTTTTTATTTCCACACATCTCTCTTACCCTTACATTACTTACTCGATCAAACCACCTCACACCACATATTGTCCTCAAACATCTCATTTCCAGCACATCCACCCTCCTGCGCACAACTCTATCCATAGCCCACGCCTCGCAACCATATAACATTGTTGGAATCACTATTCCTTCAAACATAGCCATTTTTGCTTTCCGAGATAATGTTCTCGACTTCCAAACATTCTTCAAGGCTCCCAGAATTTTCGCCCCCTCCCACACCCTATGATTCACTTCCGCTTCCATGGTTCCATCCGCTGCCAGATCCACTCCCAGATATCTAAAACACTTTACTTCCTCCAGTTTTTCTCCATTCAAACTTACCTCCCAATTGACTTGACCCTCAACCCTACTGTACCTCATAACCTTGCTCTTATTCACATTTACTCTTAACTTTCTTCTTTCACACACTTTACCAAACTCAGTCACCAGCTTCTGCAGTTTCTTACATGAATCAGCCACCAGTGCTGCATCATCAGCGAACAACAACTGACTCACTTCCCAAGCTCTCTCACCCACAACAGACTGCATACTTGCCCCTCTTTCCAAAACCCTTGCATTCACCTCCCTAGCAACCCTATCCATAAACAAATTAAACAACCACAGAGACATCGCACACCCCTGCCGCAACCCTACATTCACTGAGAACCAATCACTTTCCTCTCTTCCTACACTTACACATGCTTTACATCCTCGATAAAAACTTTTCACTGCTTCTAACAACTTGCCTCCCACACCATATATTCTTAATACCTTCCACAGAGTATCTCTATCAACTCTATCATATGCCTTCTCCAGATCCATAAATGCTACATACAAATCCATTTGTTTTTCTAAGTATTTCTCACATACATTCTTCAAAGCAAACACCTGATCCACACATCCTCTACCACTTCTGAAACCACACTGCTCTTCCCCAATCTCATGCTCTGTATATGCCTTCATCCTCTCAATCAATACCCTCCCATATAATTTACCAGGAATACTCAACAAACTTATACCTCTGTAATTTGAGCACTCACTCTTATCCCCTTTGCCTTTGTACAATGGCACTATGCAAGCATTCCGCCAATCCTCAGGCACCTCACCATGAATCATACATACATTAAATAACCTTACCAACCAGTCAACAATACAGTCACCCCCTTTTTTAATAAATTCCACTGCAATACCATCCAAACCTGCTGCCTTGCTGGCTTTCATCTTCCGTAAAGCTTTTACTACCTCTTCTCTATTTACCAAATCATTTTCCCTAACCCTCTCACTTTGCACACCACCTCAACCAAAACATCCTATATCTGCCACTTTATCATCAAACACATTCAACAAACCTCAAAATACTCACTCCATCTCCTTCTCACATCACCACTACTTGTTATCACCTCCCCATTCGCCCCCTTCACTGAAGTTCCCATTTGCTCCCTTGTCTTACGCACTTTATTTACCTCCTTCCAGAACATCTTTTTATTCTCCCTAAAATTTAATGATACTCTCTCACCCCAACTCTCATTTGCCCTCTTTTTCACCTCTTGCACCTTTCTCTTGACCTCCTGCCTCTTTCTTTTATACCTCTCCCACTCATTTGCATTTTTTCCCTGCAAAAATCGTCCAAATGCCTCTCTCTTCTCTTTCACTAATAATCTTACTTCTTCATCTCACCACTCACTACCTTTTCTAATCAACCCACCTCCCACGTTTCTCATGCCACAAGCATCTTTTGCGCAAGCCATCACTGCTTCCCTAAATACATCCCATTCCTCCCCCACTCCCCTTACCTCCTTTGTTCTCACCTTTTTCCATTCTGTACTCAGTCTCTCCTGGTACTTCCTCACACAAGTCTCCTTCCCAAGCTCACTTACTCTCACCACTCTCTTCACCCCAACATTCTCTCTTCTTTTCTGAAAACCCCCACAAATCTTCACCTTCGCCTCCACAAGATAACGATCAGACATCCCTCCAGTTGCACCTCTCAGCACATTAACATCCAAAAGTCTCTCTTTCGTGCGTCTATCAATTAACACATAATCCAATAACGCTCTCCGGCCATCTCTCCTACTTACATACGTATACTTATGTATATCTCGCTTTTTAAAGCAGGTATTCCCAATCACCAGTCCTTTTTCAGCACATAAATCTACAAGCTCTTCACCATTTCCATTTACAACACTGAACACTCCATGTATACCAATGATTCCCTCAACTGCCACATTACTCACCTTTGCATTCAAATCACCCTTCACTATAACCCGGTCTTGTGCATCAAAACCACTAACACACTCATTCAGCTGCTCCCAAAACACTTGCCTCTCATGATCTTTCTTCTCATGCCCAGGTGCATATGCACCAATAATCACCCATCTCTCTCCGTCAACTTTCAGTTTTACCCATATCAATCTAGAATTTACTTTCTTACACTCTATCACATACTCCCACAACTCCTGATTCAGGAGTAGTGCTACTCTTTTCCTTGCTCTTGTCCTCTCACTAACCCCTGACTTTACTTCCACGACATTCCCAAACCACTCTTCCCCTTTACCCTTAAGCTTCGTTTCACTCAGAGCCAAAACATCCAGGTTCCTTTCCTCAAACATACTACCTATCTCTCTTTTTTTCTCATCTTGGTTACATCCACACACATTCAGACACCCCAATCTGAGCCTTTGAGGAGGATGAGCACTCCTCGCGTGACTCCTCCTTCTGTTTCCCCTTTTAGAAAGTTAAAATACAAGGAGGGGAAGGTTTCTGGCCCCCCTCTCCCGTCCCCTTTAGTCGCCTTCTACGACACGTGAGGAATGCGTGGGAAGTATTCTTTCTCCCCTATCCCTAGGGATAAAGCAATATGTAGTTGAAAGTGGCCAGACCGGCTCAACATAACAGCACACTGGTCTTTGGCCCTAATCTTTTCATAACATACATTAGTGATCAAGAACTGGGTCTCACAGATGATGCAAAACTAGGAGGTAGAGCTGTGAACAGTGGTTAGACAAATGGCAGATGAAATGCAATGTAAACAAATGTAAATTATGCACTTTGGAAGTAAAAATGAGAAATATGACTATCTAATATTTGGAAACTTTCCAGAGTACATGAAATGAAAGATCTTAAGGGTTGTTATTAGTGACAATTTGAAGTATACTAAGCAGTCTTTAGCAGCAGGTAAAAAATAAAACCTAATGGTTCATTTCATTGATATGATTACCAACTACCAACCACCAGAAAGAATTATGACCCTTTTAATGTTCAAGTAAGACAACTACAATATGTAATCTAATTCTGTTCTCAAGATGTAAGAAAGATGATGAAAGCTGGAAAAAGTACAAAGACTGGTGACAACACTAATTCAATCTATTATCATCTTTTCTCTTAAGAAACACAAACTTCACAGTGACGTAATACACATCTTTAAAATTACGAATATGATGATGTAAATCACAAAGATCTATTCAAAATGCAAGAAAATACAGTTACCAGAATAAATGGAATAAAAGCACAGCTAAAAGAAGTGATAATGACATGAGAAAAAGTATATTTGATAAAGATGCGTTGAACACTTACAATCAAATGTTGTAAATGCCAACACTATCAATACATTCAAAATCCAGTTTGACAAATTGGGGAGGAAAATTGCAAACATACCCATAAATTCCTTTTTCCCATTCCACACTCTTAAAATATTCTGAAGTGTAGCAAGGGTGGGAAAGAGGATGAAGATTTTATTATTCTATGGTAGCATTTTCCATTTACTCTATCATTCTAAATTCCATGCAGGCTTAATTCATCAGTGCATGGTCCTTCTATTTTTTCCTGCCATTTGTTCCTAGTGGGTATGAAGAGATCCTTTTTAAAAGAACAGATAGGTATGGATTCAAGTCCAAACAGTTAACAGAGAAATGGGTTAACAAGCCCTCTGCTGTCTGCTTCTCTTACATACTCCTATTTAGCAAGGAGAAAACACTGAACACTTACCACTCATTTGCCCTACACTCTTCCAAAAGACTCACAAACAACATCACCTCCTTTTAAGGCCTTAGATCTGCCCCAGTGGACATGGCCAGCTTCAAGGGCACTATAGGAACCTCATAAAAATAGAAGGGACTCTTTAGACAGGAAGTAATTAAGTATACTGTGAGGAGGGTATACATCGCTGGTCATATACTGAGTATATATCACTGGTCATACACATTACTGTACTATGAAAAAGATTTATATCACAGGTCATATAATGTGAAGGTATTATTACTCATCATAGTAAAGAATGCATACATTACTAGTCATAATGAAGGTATATATCAATGGTCATAATGAATTCTTTTTATTAGTCACAGTGGAGAAGGCATATATCACTGGTCATAATGAAAGTATACATCACTGGTCACAGTGAAGAAAGTATATAACACTGGTCTTAATGAAAAGGGCATATGTTACTGGTCATGCATTAGGGTTGAGGGACAAGTTAATTGGGATGTAAGTTTGCGTGGAGAAAAATCGGAGGAAGTGAAGCGTTTCAGATATCTGGAATCGGAATTGGCAGCAAATGAAACCATGGAAGCAGAAGTAAGTCATGGTGCAGGGAAGGGGGTGAAGGTTTTGGGGTGATGAAGAATGTGTGGTAGGAGAGAATGCTCTCTCCGAGCAAAAAATGGGTATGTTTGAAGGAATAGTAGTTCCAACAATATTATATGGTTGCAAGGCATGGGCTATAGATAGGGTTGTACAGAGGAGGGTAGATGTGTTGGAAATGAAATGTTCGAGGACATGATGGGGTGTGAGGTGGTTTGATCAAGCAAGTAATGAAAGGGTAAGAGAGATGTGTGGAAATAAAGAGAGCGTGGTTGAGAGAGCAGAAGAGGGTGTGTTAAAATGGTTTGGACATATGGAGAGAACTGAAAGAGGAAAGATTGACAAAGAGGATATATGTGTCAGAGGTGGAGGGATCAAGAAGAAGCAGGAGACCAAATTGAAGGTGGAAGGATGGAGTGAAAAAGATTTTGAATGATTGGGGTCTGAACATACAGGAGGGTGAGAGGCATGCAAGAAATAAAGTGAATTGGAATGATGTGGTATATCGGGGTCGACATGCTGTCAATGGACTGAACCAGGGCATGTGAAACGTCTGGGGTCAACCATGGAAAGGTCTGTGGGGCCTAGATATGGAGAGGGAGCTTCAATTTCGGTGCATTACACATGACAGCTAGAGATTGAGTGTGAGCAAACATGGCCATTCTTGTCTGTTTTCCTGGCGCTGCCTTGCTGAAGCAGGGGGTAGCAATGCTGTTTCCTGTGGGACTGGGGTAGCACCAGGAATGGATGAAGGCAAGCAAGTATGAATATGTACATGCGTACATCAGTATATGTCTATGTATGTATAGACATATATGTTGATATGCATATGTGCGAGTATGGGCATTTATGTATATATATATATATTCTTTTTCTTTCATACTATTCGCCATTTCCCGCATTAGCGAGGTTGCGTTAAGAACAGAGGACTGGACCTTTGAGGGAATATCCTCACCTGGCCCCCTTCTCTGTCCCTTCTTTTGGAAAATTAAAAAAAAACGAGAGGGGAGGATTTCCAGCCCCCCGCTCCCTTCCCTTTTAGTCGCCTTCTACGACACGCAGGGAATACGTGGGAAGTATTCTTTCTCCCCTATCCCCAGGGATAATATATATATGTGTGTGTGTTTATGTGGGTGGTTGGGCCATTCTTTGTCGGTTTCCTGATGCTACCTCACTGACCTGGGAGGCAGCGACCAATAATTAAATATCAATAGCATTAGAACAAGATGAAATCCCTATCTCATCCTCCAGATCCAAATCTGGAAAGATAAGTAGAAATTTAACATAAAAAATACCTTACAAAAATTAGATATTTTTGTAACATCAGGTATCTTATTGTTTTAAAAATGAGGTCACTTAAGTCCATCATTATATACATAAAGCACAAACCAAACCTTACCATTGAAAAGTGACTCGCCACAAATGAGAAAGTAGAGGTCTTTATTGATATCAATGTCCTGAAAAATGGCCAACACTGCCACTGGGTCCACAGCAGAGATAAGGGAAGAGAAGACCAGACTTTCTGAAATTCTATGAGGTAAATCATATCAGCACACAGAGACAATATCAAAATATGAAAACACTGCAAATGTAACTGGAAAAAAAATCATCATATATATAATATGTCTCTCATGCATTGTGTAATTTATGAAACAAATAAATTACTCACTTATGGGAAAGATATCATATGTCTAGCATGATGGTAAAGTCTAAGAATTCTAATGATATGATCTATCACCTCAATTATCCTATCCTGTGATATACAGAGTGGAGATGTACAACTTTTGATTGCTGTTACTGTGTTTAAT
Organism: Panulirus ornatus; assembly: GCF_036320965.1. NCBI lineage: Eukaryota > Metazoa > Arthropoda > Malacostraca > Decapoda > Palinuridae > Panulirus > Panulirus ornatus. The sequence goes on from NC_092269.1 coordinate 12,778,453, forward strand.
GAAATTTTCGCTTTGTCTATTTTGGGGATTTTTTCCTCAGCCAGTAAATAACCAAAGGGCCAAAGATGCTGTCTTAGGAATAAAATAGGCCTGCATGAGGAATGGGGGTATTTTGGGAATTGGTGCTTGCAAGTGTAAGAGATGAGTGTGGCACCCATAAGGTGGGACATAGGCAGAAGGGGTAGTGAGTGGAGGAATGACAAAATAACACTGTTAGTGAAAGAGAAAAGAGGTATATGGAAAGGGATACAAATGATTGGAAGGCGTGCAAGGGTTCAAAAAGAAGTGCAGCAGTTAGTGTTTTTGACCATGATACACTTAAGGGCCACCCAGGGGTGAGCATATTGGTTCAAATCTTGGTTGCTACAATCAGTTCACAGTCATACAGCTGGCCATACACCAACAGACGTTGGGGTATTATTTCATTATACTTAACTGCTGTTTCTTGCATCAGCAAGGTAGTGCAAGAAAACAGACGAAGAATGGCCCATCCACTCATTTTTTTTTTTTTTTTTTTTTTTTTTTTATACTTTGTCGCTGTCTCCCGCGTTTGCGAGGTAGCGCAAGGAAACAGACGAAAGAAATGGCCCAACCCCCCCCCCCATACACATGTACATACACACGTCCACACACGCAAATATACATACCTACACAGCTTTCCATGGTTTACCCCAGACGCTTCACATGCCTTGATTCAATCCACTGACAGCACGTCAACCCCTGTATACCACATCGCTCCAATTCACTCTATTCCTTGCCCTCCTTTCACCCTCCTGCATGTTCAGGCCCCGATCACACAAAATCTTTTTCACTCCATCTTTCCACCTCCAATTTGGTCTCCCTCTTCTCCTCGTTCCCTCCACCTCCGACACATATATCCTCTTGGTCAATCTTTCCTCACTCATTCTCTCCATGTGCCCAAACCATTTCAAAACACCCTCTTCTGCTCTCTCAACCACGCTCTTTTTATTTCCACACATCTCTCTTACCCTTACGTTACTTACTCGATCAAACCACCTCACACCACACATTTTCCTCAAACATCTCATTTCCAGCACATCCATCCTCCTGCGCACATCTCTATCCATAGCCCACGCCTCGCAACCATACAACATTGTTGGAACCACTATTCCTTCAAACATACCCATTTTTGCTTTCCGAGATAATGTTCTCGACTTCCACACATTTTTCAAGGCTCCCAAAATTTTCGCCCCCTCCCCCACCCTATGATCCACTTCCGCTTCCATGGTTCCATCCGCTGACAGATCCACTCCCAGATATCTAAAACACTTCACTTCCTCCAGTTTTTCTCCATTCAAACTCACCTCCCAATTAACTTGACCCTCACCCCTACTGTACCTAATAACCTTGCTCTTATTCACATTTACTCTAACTTTCTTCTTCCACACACTTTACCAAACTCAGTCACCAGCTTCTGCAGTTTCTCACATGAATCAGCCACCAGCGCTGTATCATCAGCGAACAACAACTGACTCACTTCCCAAGCTCTCTCATCCCCAACAGACTTCATACTTGCCCCTCTTTCCAAAACTCTTGCATTTACCTCCCTAACAACCCCATCCATAAACAAATTAAGCAACCATGGAGACATCACACACCCCTGCCGCAAACCTACATTCACTGAGAACCAATCACTTTCCTCTCTTCCTACAAAATAACACTGTTAGTGAAAGAGAAAAGAGGTATATGGAAAGGGATACAAATGATTGGAAGGCGTGCAAGGGTTCAAAAAGAGGTGCAGCAGTTAGTGTTTTTGACCATGATACACTTAAGGGCCACCCAGGGGTGAGCATATTGGTTCAAATCTTGGTTGCTACAATCAGTTCACAGTCATACAGCTGGCCATACACCAACAGACGGGGTATTATTTCATTATACTTAACTGCTGTTTCTTGCATCAGCAAGGTAGCGCAAGAAAACAGACGAAGAATGGCCCATCCACTCATATACACACATATATACATAAATGCAAATACACGCATATATACATATCAACATATATACATACACATATATATAAATATGCATATACAGACATGTATACATATGTACATTTCATGTATACATATATACATTTCATGTATACATGCATATACATACACAGACATATATACACATGTACATTTTCATACTTGCTTGCCTTCATCTACTCCCGTTGCCACCCCGCCACACAAGCCCCCCCCCTCAAGCAAGGCAGCACCAAGAAAAGACAAAAAGGCCATATTCGTTCACACTCAGTCTCTAGGTGTCAAGTGTATTCCACCGAAACCACAGCTCCCTTCAAACATCCAGGCCCCACAGACCTTTCCATGGTTTACCCCAGATGCTTCACATGCCCTGGTCCAATCCAATGACAGCACATCAACACCAGTATACCACATTGTTCCAATTCACACTATTCCTTGCACTCCTTTCATCCTCCTGTATGTTCAAGCCCGACCGCTCAAAACCTTCTTCACTCCATCCTTCCACCTCCAATTTGGTCTCCCACTTCTCCTTGTTCCCTCCACCTCTGACTCATATATCCTCTTTATCAACCTATCTTCACTCATTCTCTCGATATGTCCAAACATCTCAACACAACCTCTTCTGATCTCTCAACCCCACTCTATTTATTACCACACATCTCACTCACCCTTTCACTACTTACGCACTCAAACCACCACACACCACACAACCCTATCTTTTTTCTTTTTTTTTTTTTTTTTTTTTTATACTTTGTCGCTGTCTCCCTATCTATAGCCCACATATTCCCCCCATGTCGTAGAAAGCAACTAAAGGGGGCAGAAGCAGAGGGCTAGAAACCTCCCTTCCTTGTATTTAAATTTCTAAAAGGGGCTGTAAACAGAAGGAGTCATGCAGGGAGTGCTCATCCTTCTCAAAAGCTCACATTGGGGTGTCTAAATGTGTGTGGATGTAACCAAGGTGAGAAAAAAGGAGAGAGAGATACTATGCTTCAGGAAAGGAACCTGGATGTTTTGGTTCTGGGTGAAACGAAGCTCAAAGGTAAAGGGGAAGAGTGGTTTGAGAATGTCATGGGAGTAAAGTCAGAGGTTGGTGAGATGACAAGAGCAAAGGAAGGAGGAGCACTACTCCTGAAACAGGAGTTGTTGGAATATGTGTTAGAGTGTAAGAAAGTAAACTCTAGATTGATATGGGTAAAACTGAAAGTGGATGAAGAGAGATGGGTGATCATTGGTGCCAATGAACCTGGTCATGAAAAGAAAGATCATGAGAGGCAAGTGTTTTAGGAGCAGTTGAGTGAGTGTGTTAGCAGTTTTGATGCACAGACCAGGTTATAGTGAAGGGTGATTTGAATGCAAAGGTGAGTAATGAGGCAGCTGAGGGTATAATTGGTGTACATGGTCGTTCAGTGTTGTAAATGGATATGGTGAAAAGCTTATGGATTTGTGTGCTGAAAAACGTACTGGTGATTGGGCAATCCTGGTTTAAAAAGAGACATTTACGTAAGGATACATATGTGAGAAACAGAGATGGCCAGAAAGTATTATTGGATCACGTGTTAATTGATAGGCGCGTGAAAGAGAGACTTTTGAATGTTAATGTGTTGAGAAGGGAAGCTAGAGGGATGTCTGATCACTATCTTGTGAAAGCTAAAGAGAACTTCTGTACAGGTTTTCAGAAAAGAAGAGAGAATGTTGGGGAGAAGAGAGTAATGAGGGTAACGAAGCTCGAAAAGGAGACTTGAGTGAGGAAGCACCAGGAGAGATTAAGTGCAGAAAGGGAAAAGGTGAGAGCAAATGACATAAAGGGAGTGTGGAAGGAATGGGAAGCAGTGATGGCTTGCACAAAAGATGCCTATGGCATGAGAAAAGTGGGAGGTGGGCAGATTAGAAAGGGTAGTGAGTGGTGGGATGAAGAAGTAAGATTGTTAGTGAAAAAGAAGAAAGAGGCATTTGGACAATTTTTGCATGGAAGTAGTGCAGATAACTGGGAGATACATAAAAGAAAGGGGCAGGAGGACAAGAGAAAGGTACAACAGGTGAAAAAGAGGGCAAACGAGAGCTGGGGTGAGAGAATATCATTAAATTTTACGGAGAATAAAAACATGTTTTGGAAGGAGATAAATAAAGAGTGCAAGACAAGAGAAAAAATGAGAAAATCAGTGAAGGTGGCAAATGAGGAGGTAATAACAAACAGTGATGAAGAAAGAAGGAGACTGAGTGAGTACTTTGAAGATTTGCATAAGACAAGGGAATAAATGGGAACTTCAGTGAAAGGGGCTAATGGGGAGGTGATAACAAGTAGTGGTGATGTGAGAAGGAGATGGAGTGAGTATTTTGAAGGTTTGTTAAATGTGTTTGATGATAGAGTGGCAGATATAGGGTGTTTTGGTCGAGGTGGTGTGCAAAGTGAGAGGGTTAGGGAAAATGATTTGGTAAACAGAGAAGAGGTAGTAAAAGCATTGCTGAAGATGAAAGCCAGCAAGGCAGCGGGTTTGGATGGTATTGCAGTGGAATTTATTGAAAAAGGGGGTGACTGTATTGTTGACTGGTTGGTAAGGTTATTTAATGTATGTATGATTCATGGTGAGGTGCCTGAGGATTGGCGGAATGCTTGCATAGTGCCATTGTACAAAGGCAAAGGGGATAAGAGTGAGTGCTCAAATTACAGAGGTATAAGTTTGTTGAGTATTCCTGGTAAATTATATGGGAGGGTATTGATTGAGAGGGTGAAGGCATGTACAGAGCATCAGATTGTGGAAGAGCAGTGTGGTTTCAGAGGTGGTAGAGGATGTGTGGATCAGGTGTTTGCTTTGAAGAATGTATGTGAGAAATACTTAGAAAAGCAAAGGGATTTGTATGTAGCATTTATGGATCTGGAGAAGGCATATGATAGAGTTGATAGAGCTGCTCTGTGGAAGGTATTAAGAATATATGGTGTGGGAGGCAAGTTGTTAGAAGCAGTGAAAAGTTTATATCGAGAATGTAAGGCATGTGTACGTGTAGGAAGAGAGAAAAGTGATTGGTTCTCAGTAAATGTAGGTTTGCGGCAGGGGTGTGTGATGTCTCCATGGTTGTTTAATTTGTTTATGGATGGGGTTGTTAGGGAGGTGAATGCAAGAGTTTTGGAAAGAGGGGCAAGTATGCAGTCTGTTGTGCATGAGAGAGCTTGGGAAGTGAGTCAGTTGTTGTTCGCTGATGATACAGCGCTGGTGGCTGATTCATGTGAGAAACTGCCGAAGCTTGTGACTGAGTTTGGTAAAGTGTGTGAAAGAAGAAAGTTGAGAGTAAATGTGAATAAGAGCAAGGTTATTAGGTACAGTAGGGTTGAGGGTCAAGTCAATTGGGATGTAAGTTTAAATGGAGAAAAACTGGAGGAAGTGAAGTGTTTTAGATATCTGGGAGTGGATTTGGCAACGGATGGAACCATGGAAGCGGAAGTGAATCATAGGGTGGATGAGGGGGCGAAAATTCTGGGAGCCTTGAAGAATGTTTGGAAGTCGAGAACATTATCTCGGAAAGCAAAAATGGCTATGTTTGAAGGAATAATGGTTCCAACAATGTTGTATGGTTGTGAGGCATGGGCTATGGATAGAGTTGTGCACAGGAGGGTGGATGTGCTGGAAATGAGATGTTTGAGGACAATATGTGGTGTGAGGTGGTTTGATCGATTAAGTAATAATAGGGTAAGAGAGATGTGTGGTAAAAAAAAGAGTGTGGTTGAGAGAGCAGAAGAGGGTGTTTTGAAATGGTTTGGTCTCATGGAGAGAATGAGTGAGGAAAGACTGACCAAGAGGATATATGTATCAGAGGTGGAGGGAACGAGGAGAAGTGGGAGACCAAAATGGAGATGGAAAGATGGAGAGAAAAAGATTTTGAGTGATCGGGGTCTGAACATGCAGGAGGGTGAAAGGCGTGCAAGGAATAGAGTGAATTGGAACGATGTGGTATACCGGGGTCGACATGCTGTCAATGGATTGAACCAGGGCATGTGAAGCGTCTGGGGTAAACCATGGAAAGTTCTGTGGGGCCTGGATGTGGAAAGGGAGCTGTGGTTTCGGTGCATTATTACATGACAGCTAGAGACTGAGTGTGAACGAATGGGGCCTTTGTTGTCTTTCCTAGCGCTACCTCGCACACATGAGGGGGAGGGGGTTGTTACTCCATGTGTGGTGAGGTGGCGATGGGAATGAATAAAGGCAGACAGTATGAATTATGTACATGTGTATATATGTATATGTCTGTGTGTGTATATATATGTATATGTTGACATGTATAGGTATGTATATTTGTGTGTGGACGCGTATGTATATACATTTGCATATGGGTGGGTTGGGCCATTCTTTCGTCCGTTTCCTTGCGCTACCGCGCTAACACGGGAGACAGCAACAAAGCAAAATATGATAATATAATATAAGAATATATGATGTGGGAGGCAAGTTGTTAGAAGCAGTGAAAAGATTTTATCGAGGATGTACGGCATGTGTACGAGTAGGAAGAGAGGAAAATGATTGGTTCTAAGTGAATGTCGGGTTGCGGCAGGGTTGTGTGATGTCTCCATGGTTGTTTAATTTGTTTATGGATGGGGTTGTTAGGGAGGTGAATGCAAGAGTTTTAGAAAGAGGGGCACGTGTGCAGTCTGTTGTGGATGAGAGAGCTTGGGAAGTGAGTCAGTTGTTGTTCGTTGATGATACAGTGCTGGTGGCTGATTCATGTGAGAAACTGCAGAAACTGGTGATTGAGTTCGGTAAAGTGTGTGAAAGAAGAAAGCTGAGAGTAAATGTGAATAAGAGCAAGGTTATTAGGTACAGTAGGGTTGAGGGACAAGTCAATTGGGAGGTAAGTTTGAATGTAGAAAAACTGTAGGAAGTAAAGTGTTTTAGATATCTGGGAGTGGATTTGGCTGGGAGGTAAATTTGAATGGAGAAAAACTGGAGGAAGTAAAGTGTTTTAGATATCTGGGAGTGGATTTGGCAGTGGATGGAACCATGGAAGTGGAAGTGAGTCACAGGGTGGGGGAGGGGGCAAAAGTGCTGGGAGCGTTGAAAAATGTGTGGAAGGCGAAAACATTATCTCGGAAAGCAAAAATGGGTATGTTTGAAGGAATATTGGTTCTAACAATAGTATATGGTTGCGAGGCGTGGGCTATAGATAGAGTTGAGCAGAGGAGAGTGGATGTGTTGGAAATGAGATGATTGAGGACAATATGTGGTGTGACATGGTTTGATCAAGTAAGTAATAAAAGGGCAAGAGAGATGCGTGGTAATAAAAAGAGTGTGGTTGAGAGAGCAGAAGAGGGTGTTTTGAAATGGTTTGGTCACATGGAGAGAATGAGTGAGGAAAGATTGACCAAGAGGATATATGTGTCAGAGGTGGAGGGAACTAGGAGAAGTGGGAGACCAAACTGGAGGTGGAAAGATGGAGTGAAAATGATTTTGAGTGATTGGGGTCTGAACATGCAGGAGGGTGAAAGGCAGGCAATGAATAGAGTGAATTGGAAGGATGTGGTATACCGGAGTCGATGTGCTGTCAATGGATTGAACCAGGGCATGTGAAGCATCTGGGGTAAACCATGGAAAGTTTTGTGGGGACTGGATGTGGAAAGGAAGCTGTGGTTTCGGTGCATTATACATGACAGCTAGAGACTGTGAATGAATGTGGCCTTTGTTGTCTTTTCCTAGCGCTGCCTCGCATGCATGCGCGGGGGAGGGAGTTGTCATTTCATGTGTGGCGGGGTGGCGATGGGAATGAATAAAGGCAGCACGTATGAATTATGTACAGGTGTATATATGTCTGTGTATGTACATGTATATGTTGAAATGTATAGGTATGCATATGTGCGTGTGTGGATGTGTATGTATATACATGTGTTGGAAAGGATCACAATTTTGCACGTGATCAAGATATTCCTGAGTCCACGGGGGAAAATGAAACCCGATAAGTTCCAAAGTGCACTTTCGTGTAATAATCGCATCATCAGGGGAGACACAAGAGAGAAATATAAGTCAGTTGATATACATTGAAGAGACGAAGCTAGCTTCGTATCTTCGAAATATAACTGACTGTTATATTTCTCTCTTGTGTCTCCCCTGATGATGCGATTATTACACGAAAGTGCACTTGGGAACGTATCGTGTTTCATTTTCCCCATGGACTCATAGGAATATACATGTGTATATGGGTGGGTTGGGCCTTTCTTTTGTCTGTTTCCTTGCCCTACCTCACTAACGCAGGAGACAGCATCAAACGTATAATAGAATAGAACAATAAGAGGACATAAGAAAGTATTCCAGAGAATTATGAGAAAGTATCCAAGAGAATTATTAGGAAAGATAAGAAATATTATTTCATAATATTATAGTAGTAGATGAATAGAATAAGCTTCCTAATGAAATTCTTAATGATGACAGTACATATAAGTTTAAAATATTGTAATAAAATGTTCCACAGACGGGACACCCTTAAGTGTACATCTCCCTCCTCATACTGTACACATTATCTAAAATAGATAGGTACCATATACATGACTGTACCACAAACCTCTGTATTTCATATGTGTTTACACAAAATCACTGTTCATACACCCACATTTCCTGTATGAAACACACTGGTCTATCTAGAACTCTGATACAAACATACTCCTATACACTCAAGTTAAAACTCACGTGAAAGTAATGTTGCCCATAGCACCAGCAGTTGCTATGCCATACAGTGCAGGACCTGCAAATTGAACCTAAATTATTTTTTTAGTTAATAGTTACTTATGAAAACCAACTAACCATACTATTGTTAGTAAACATGCTATTCTTTGGTAACATGTTTTACTAAGCCTTGAAATCAAATAGACGTAATCTGATATTGTTTTTTTTTTGCCACTGTCTCCCGCGCTTGCGAGGTAGCGCAAGGAAACAGACGAAAGAAATGGCCCAACCCACCCCCATACACATGTATATACATACGTCCACACACGCAAATATACATACCTACACAGCTTTCCATGGTTTACCCCAGACGCTTCACATGCCCTGATTCAATCCACTGACAGCACGTCAACCCCGGTATACCACATCGCTCCAATTCACTCTATTCCTTGCCCTCCTTTCACCCTCCTGCATGTTCAGGCCCCGATCACACAAAATCTTCTTCACTCCATCTTTCCACCTCCAATTTGGTCTCCCTCTTCTCCTCGTTCCCTCCACCTCCGACACATATATCCTCTTGGTCAATCTTTCCTCACTCATTCTCTCCATGTGCCCAAACCATTTCAAAACACCCTCTTCTGCTCTCTCAACCACGCTCTTTTTATTTCCACACATCTCTCTTACCCTTACGTTACTTACTCGATCAAACCACCTCACACCACACATTGTCCTCAAACATCTCATTTCCAGCACATCCATCCTCCTGCGCACCACTCTATCCATAGCCCACGCCTCGCAACCATACAACATTGTTGGAACCACTATTCCTTCAAACATACCCATTTTTGCTTTCCGAGATAATGTTCTCGACTTCCACACATTCTTCAAGGCTCCCAGAATTTTCGCCCCCTCCCCCACCCTATGATCCACTTCCGCTTCCATGGTTCCATCCGCTGCCAGATCCACTCCCAGATATCTAAAACACTTCACTTCCTCCAGTTTTTCTCCATTCAAACTCACCTCCCAATTGACTTGACCCTCACCCCTACTGTACCTAATAACCTTGCTCTTATTCACATTTACTCTTAACTTTCTTCTTTCACACACTTTACCAAACTCAGTCACCAGCTTCTGCAGTTTCTCACATGAATCAGCCACCAGCGCTGTATCATCAGCGAACAACAACTGACTCACTTCCCAAGCTCTCTCCTCCCCAACAGATAATATGACACTAAATAATTCCAAAAAAAATATTTAAAACTCTTTTGCTGTGAAAAAAACATATTTTTTGTTCATACATGTTTGCCATAGCAAACACGTATCAAGGTGGGAGTCAGATTTAACATCCACTAAAGACAAATAAAGGACCTCAATTGCTCACATCCATTCTCAAGCTGTCATATATAATGAACTGAAATGACTCCTATCCACAACCTGGCTCCACAATCATTTCTGTAGTTTCTGTGGCTACTTCATATGTCTTGCTTAAATATTACGAAAAAAAATAATCATCACTAATAGATATATATTCAAACTCTTCACTCAACCTGCTCTGGAGTGCAAGGAAATACATATGGTTATACAAAGATAAGTTTCTATATGTTTGAAAGGACAGGACACATCAAATAAAGTAGTGCTCTAAAACCTAATATGAAGGTCTGTATGGTAAGCTTCCTTTCTACGGGCAAAAGAATATCTATCTATCTATTTTTTTTTTTTGCTTTGTCGCTGTCTCCCGCGTTTGCGAGGTAGTGCAAGGAAACAGACGAAAGAAATGGCCCAACCCACCCCCATACACATGTATATACATACGTCCACACACGCAAATATACATACCTATCTATCTATATACCTATATATTTGATGTCTGTTCCCTTTGGGAACTCCTATCAAGGCCACAGTAAAAGTCTCTCCCTATCCCTGTTCTTACATGCCTCCCTCGCATACATCATTCCATGCATTCTTCCACAATTTCTATCCCTCCAATATTCTTCCACTCTATTTGATGATGTCACAGATGGTTCTCCTCTCACTTCAACCCCCTTAATTGCACTATACAACCCCTTTAATTGCACTATCATAAACTCTCCTTGTAAACTCCCAGTTTTACATTCTTTCCAAATGCCCAAACCACCTTAAACTATTGCGTTTCACCCATTCTACCACTCCACAATTCCTTTCCTTTACATTCCTTGCCATACCAAATTGCTCATACACCCCTTCATTTCTTTCTTCATTCCAACTAATCATGCCATATGCTCCTCTCAAACAGCTCATTTCCACAGCCTTGAGTTCTTTACCTGTGACTCATTCCATGTCAATGTTTCAGCTGCATAGGTCAGGGTTGGGAGGACTATGTTGTCCCTTAATCCTCTCTTCACTTCCATACTTACACCTCTACCCTTCATCATTCTATTAAGGGACTCTTCTACCCTGTACTGCTCTGTCCCTTATCTCTCCTTCCATATCATCAAACTTACCCAAGATTGTTCCTAAATATTTAAATTCTCTCACCTCCTTCAAAGTTTCTACACCCATATCCAAAACACAATTTAGTACATTTCTTCTTTCACTATACAGGGTTTTGTAAAATCTATAATTTCACTCTGTTTCCTTTCAAACACCATTACTCTACTTTTACTTGCATTTACCTTCAATCTCTTCTGTTTACACAAATCATGAAAAACATTTTCAACCTTCTGCAACTCCTCTTAACTCTCAGCAAACAACACAGAATCATCCACAAACAGGATTGCTACTAGCCATCATATCTCATCACTACACTCCATCTCAGCACCCACTTTCCCTAGTTTTGCTTTCATCTCTCTTGTCTCTCCATCCACATATATATTAAAAAGGCATGGCAACATCACACAGCCCTGTCTAACACCTATCTGTATATCAAAATTTTTGCTCAACTCTCCATTTACTCTTACATTTTGCTCAACTCTTCATCTACTCTTACACATGCATTTGCTCCTCTATCAAAGGCTTTCACACCATCCAACAGCTGTCCCCCTACCCCATATATCCTTAACACGTATCCCATAAAGTATTCCACTTGACTCTGTCATGCGCTTTCTTCAGATCCATAAAAGCTACATACAACTTCTTACCTTTCGCTAAATACTTTTCCAGTCATCTTTACTACAAAAATTTGATCCATACATTCCTTGCCTTTCCTAGAACACCCTTGTTCCTCTTATTCTGCATGCAGTCACTTCCATCACCATCAATCAACATTCTTGCATACACTTTTCCTGGTATACTTAACAGATTTATTCCCTTATAATTTGGTAAACACAGAAGAGGTAGTGAAAGATTTGCGGAAGATGAAAGCTGGCAAGGCAGTGGGTTTGGATGGTATTGCAGTGGAATTTATTAAAAAAGGGGGTGACTGTATTGTTCACTGGTTGGTGAGGATATTCAATGTATGTATGGCTCATGGTGAAGTGCCTGAGGATTAGCAGAATGCATGCATAATGCTATTGTACAAAGGCAAAGGGGATAAAGGCGAGTGTTCAAATTCAGAGGTATAAATTTGTTGAGTATTCCTGGGAAACTATAGAGGAGGGTGTTTACTGACAGGGTGAAGGCATGTATAGAACATCAGATTGGGGAAAAGCAGCAAGAAATGCTAAGAAAAACAAATGGATTTGTATGTAGCATCTATGGATCTGAAGAAGGAATATGATAGAGTTGATAGAGATGCTCTGAGGAAGGTATTAAGAGTATATGGTGTGGTAGACAAGTTGCTAAAAGCAGTGAAAAGTTTTTATCGAGGATGTAAGGCATGTGTAAAAGTAGGAAGAGAGGAAATTGATTGGTTACCAATGAATGTCAGTTTGTGGCAGGGGTGTGTGATGTCTCCATGGTTGTTTAATTTGTTTATGGATGGGGTTGTTAGGGAGGTGAATGCAAGAGTTTCGGAAAGAGGGGCAAGTATGCAGTCTGATGTGGATGAGAGAGCTTGGGAAGTGAGTCAGTTGTTGTTCACTGATGATACAGTGCTGGTGGCTGATTCGAGTGAGAAACTACAGAAGCTGGTGACTGAGTTTGGTAAAGTGTGTGAAAGAAGAAAGCTGAGAGTAAATGTGAATAAGAGCAAGGTTATTAGGTACAGTAGGGTTGAGGGGCAAGTCAATTGGGTGGTAAGTTTGAATGGAGAAAAACTGGAGGAACTGCAGTGTTTTAGATATCTGGGAGTGGATTTGGCAACAGATGGAACCATGGAAGCGGAAGTGAGTCACAGGGTGGGGAGGGGGCGAAAATTCTGGAAGCATTGAAAAATGTGTGGAGGGCGAGAACATTATCTCAGAAAGCAAAAATAGGTATGTTTAAGGGAACAGTGGTTCCAACAATGTTATATGGTTTCGAGGCATGGGCTATAGATAGAGTTGTGCGGAGGAGGGTGGATGTGTTAGAAATGAGGTTTGAGGACAATATGTGGAGTGAGGTGGTTTGATCGAGAAAGTAATGAAAGGGTAAGAGAGATGTGTGGTAATAAAAAGAGTGGTTGAGAGAGCAGAAGAGGGTGTTTTGAAATGGTTTGGTCACATGGAGAGAAAGAGTGAGGAAAGATTGACAAAGAGAATATATGTGTCAGAGGTGGAGGGAACGAGGAGAAGTTGGAGACCAAATTGGAGGTGGGAAGATGGAGTGAAAAAGATTTTGAGTGACTGGGGCCTGAACATGCAGGAGGGTGAAAGGTGTGCAAGGAATAGAGTGAATTGGAATGATGTAGTATACTGGGATCGACATGCTGTCAATGGATTGAACCAGGGAATGTTAAGTGTCTGGGATAAACCATGGAATGTTTTGTGGAGCCTGGATGTGGAAAGGGAGATGTGGTTTCGGTGCATTATACATGACAGATAGAGACTGTGAATGAATGTGACCTTTGTTGTCTTTTCCTAGCGCTACCTCGCGCACGTGTGGGGGGAGGGGGTTGTCATTTCATGTGTGGTGGGGTGGCAACAGGAATGAATGAAGGTAGCAAGTATGAATATACATGTGTATGTGGGTGGGTTGGGCCAGTCTTTCATCTGTTTCCTTGCGCTACCTCACTAAGGCGGGAGACAGCGACAAAGTATAATGAATAAATAAATAACATAAATAATTGCTACATACATCCTTAGCATCTTTTCCAATGAATAAAATAATAATATCTTCCATTCAATCCTTAGGCACAACCTTCTGTTTCCATACTAAATCACACATAAGATGCATCCACTCTATCACACTTTCTCCTCCATACTTCAGCATTTCATCCATAATCCCATCCACTCGAGGTGACTTTCCTATCTTCAGCCTTATTACTGCCCTTCTTACCTCCCTCTGCTACAGGATGCTACTTTTGTATCCTCTTCCTTCCCTTCTCCATTCCCATGCATGTAACAACTGCTGCCTCCTCTTTTCCCACATTCATCAGTTCTTCAAAATACTCTTTCCATCCTCCTTTCAGTCCCTCCTTTTGATTTGGCAACACCCCTTCCTTACTTCTCATATTAATATTTCCAGTGTTTCATTCACCTCTTTCCTTTTTCATCTTCTTCCAGTATGATTTCTTATTTTCCCTAAACTTTTCACTGAAAATTTCTTCCAAAATCAGCATCTACTCTTTCTTTGCTTTCGTCTATCAGCTTCTTAGCATTCAGCTTACACATCTTACATTCTTCCCCACTCCTGTGCGAAACATCCACTGGTACATCCCCTTCAAGCAATCTACCATATGCCTTTTCCTTCTCTTCCAAAGCATTTCTAATCTCTTTCATCCACCATGCATTTCCCTTTTTATTCCTATATCTCACAATCTCATATCAAATTACTAATTCTAAAATCATTAATAGCTCACTGGTAAACAAAGATTTTGTTCCATGGAAAAAACATGTTTCTTGTGTATTTCTACAAAATGAATCCTGATATGTTTTCAGAATTCCTCTATCACCCATAGTTTTTTGTTCCACCATACTTGCATATCATTCCAGACAGTATATAGTACCAGTGCTCTACAAAGCATTTGAAACAAAAAGTTTAACACAGCTATTTTCATAGTTTGTGAAGTGCATGAGCTTTCTGAAAGCATAAGGCTAGATAAATGAGTCACCAGGGGCCTGCAGAAAAACAACTGGAAATGTTGTGACATTCAAACAGTGCCTACTTCTCAGTAGCATTTCTCTGTCAGTTGCAGGCTAGAACTCAATGTGTAAACAGTCTTTTCCACTCTGTTGACAGACTATGTTTTTGTGCATTCAAGTGTTGTGCTGATACCCCATCCACCATTACAATGCAGAGAAACTGTGTAAACAGTCCAAATTCTTTGTGCTAAATCTGCAGTGAAATGACATTCATATCACAAAGATGGAATTTCACACCCATCATTAAAAAATGCTATGAGCATTAATTCAGTTTAAAGTGGGTGACCAGGATAAAAGATGGCCCCCATATTTGTTGTGTCACAGGAAAAAGATTCATGACATATGCCTTCTGCCATTCCTATGGCTTGGAGAGAACCCAAAGATCATGCTTCTGATTGCTACTTCTGCCTGACAAATATAAATGGTATAACATCAAAATCCAAACATACTGTCAAATATCCTAATTTACCATCTGCTATGAGGCCAGTACCTCACAGACAGGAATTACTTGTGCCAAAGCCTCCAAGAAACAAGACACTGGGTGACGATGAGTCTGGTGATGAGAAAGTAGACCCAGTAAAGGACAATATGGATCCAACATTGGAAGCAAGCTGTTCTTCAAGCGAAACACATTTGTCAAGATCTTAATGATCTCATCCGCAATTCAAATTTGCCTAAGAAGCAAGTCAAACTTTTGGGTTCCAAGTTTAAGGCTGGAAACTTCTCCAGAATTAAATTAAAGTTTGTTTTTATGATGATAACCATGTCATTTTCAAAAAAAAAAATTCACCCTTAAAGATGGTCTGGTCTTTTGCAATGAAGTTTGTTCTGTTATGGAGGCACTTGGCCAAGAATATAGCACAGATGAGTGGTGCTTGTTCACTGACTCATCTAAAGTAAGCTTGAAAGCTGTTGTACTCCACAAATGAAATAAGTTCCCTTCTGTTCCTCTGGCTCACACAGCATGAAGGAATCATATTATAATGTGAAGCTTCTTTTGGAAAAAATTATGTATGGGACCTTTAAGTGAAATTCATGTGGTGACCTATAGGTTGTGGCACTTTAACTTGGAGTGCAACTTGGTTACAGAAAGTTCTGTAGTTTCCTCTGTGAGTGGGACAGCCAGGTCAAGAAAAATCATTATGAAAAGAAAGTGTGGCCAAAATGAACATCACTGACTCCACTGTAGAAAAATGTCATCAATCCTCCTCTTGCTGATCCTGAGAAAATTTATCTGCCTCCCTTGCATATTAAGCTCAGGTTGATGAAGAACTTCAAAGGTATGGGTAAAACTGCCATGGATTCACAGATTTGAGCATTATTGGATTACGTGTTAATTGACAGGCGTGCGAAAGAGAGACTTTTGGATGTTAATGTGCTGAGAGGTGTAACTGGAGGGATGTCTGATCATTATCTTGTGGAGGCGAAGGTGAAGATTTGTATGGGTTTTCAGAAAAGAAGAGAGAATGTTGGGGTGAAGAGGGTGGTGAGAGTAAGTGAGCTTGGGAAGGAGACTTGTGTCAGGAGTACCAGGAGAGACTGAGTATAGAATGGAAAAAGGTGAGAACAAAGGAGGTAAAGGGAGTGGAGGAGGAATGAGATGTATTTAGGGAAGCAGTGGTGGATTGCGCAAAAGATGCTTGTGGCATGAGAAGCATGGGAGGTGGGTTGATTAGAAAGGGTAGTGAGTGTTGGGATGAAGAAGTAAGATTATTAGTGAAAGAGAAGAGAGAGGCATTTGGATGATTTTTGCAGGGAAAAAATGCGACTGAGTGGGAGATGTATAAATGAAAGAGACAGGAGGTCAAGAGAAAGGTGCAAGAGGTGAAAAAGAGGGCAAATGAGAGTTGGGGTGAGAGAGTATCATTAAACTTTAGGGAGAATAAAAAGATGATCTGGAAGGAGGTAAATAAAAAGCGTACGACAAGGGAGCAAATGGGAACATCAGTGAAGGGCGCTAATGGGGAGGTGATAACAAGTAGTGGTGATGTGAGAAGGAGATGGAGTGAGTATTTTGAAGGTTTGTTGAATGTGTTTGATGATAGAGTGGCAGATGTAGGGTGTTTTGGTCGAGGTGGTGTGCAAAGTGAGAGGGTTAGGGAAAATGATTTGGTAAACAGAGAAGAGGTAGTAAAAGCCTTGCTGAAGATGAAAGCCGGCAAGGCAGCAGGTTTGGATGGTATTGCAGTGGAATTTATTAAAAAAGGGGGTGACTGTATTGTTGACTGGTTGGTAAGGTTATTTAAAGTATGTATGATTCATGGTGAGGTGCCTGAGGATTGGCGGAATGCTTGCATAGTGCCATTGTACAAAGGCAAAGGGGATAAAAGTGAGTGCTCAAATTACAGAGGTATAAGTTTGTTGAGTATTCCTGGTAAATTATATGGGAGGGTATTGATTGAGAGGGTGAAGGCATGTACAGAGCATCAGATTGGGGAAGAGCAGTGTGGTTTCAGAAGTGGTAGAGGATGTGTGGATCAGGTGTTTGCTTTGAAAAATGTATGTGAGAAATACTTAGAAAAGCAAATGGATTTGTCTGTAGCATTTATGGATCTGGAGAAGGCATATGATAGAGTTGATAGAGATGCTCTGTAGAAGGTACTAAGAATATATGGTGTGGGAGGCAAGTTGTTAGAAGCAGTGAAAAATTTTTATTAAGGATGTAAGGCATGTGTACATGTAGGAAGCGAAGAAAGTGATTGGTTCTCAGTGAATGTAGGTTTGCGGCAGGGGTGTGTGATGTCTCCATGGTTGCTTAATTTGTTTATGGATGGGGTTGTTAGGGAGGTGAATGCAAGAGTTTTGGAAAGAGGGGCAAGTATGCAGTCTGTTGGGGATGAGAGAGCTTGGGAAGTGAGTCAGTTGTTGTTCGCTGATGATACAGCGCTGGTGGCTGATTCATGTGAGAAACTGCAGAAGCTGGTGACTGAGTTTGGTAAAGTGTGTGAAAGAAGAAAGTTAAGAGTAAATGTGAATAAGAGCAAGGTTATTAGGTACAGTAGGGTTGAGGGTCAAGTCAATTAAGAGGTAAGTTTGAATGGAGAAAAACTGGAGGAAGTAAAGTGTTTTAGATATCTGAGAAGGGATCTGGCAGCGGATGGAACCATGGAAGCAGAAGTGAATCATAGGGTGGGGGAGGGGGCGAAAATCCTGGGAGCCTTGAGGAATGTGTGGAAGTCGAAAACATTATCTCCGAAACCAAAAATGGCTTTGCTTGAAGGAATAGTGGTTCCAACAATGTTGTATGGTTGCGAGGCGTGGGCTATGGATAGAGTTTTGTGCAGGAGGGTGGATGTAATGGAAATGAGATGTCTGAGGACAATGTGTGGTGTGAGGTGGTTTGATCGAGTAAGTAATGTAAGGGTAAGAGAGATGTGTGGAAATAAAAAGAGTGTGGTTGAGAGAGCAGAAGAGGGTGTTTTGAAATGGTTTGGGCACATGGAGAGAATGAGTGAGGAAAGATTGACCAAGAGGATATATGTGTCAGAGGTGGAGGGAACGAGGAGAAGTGGGAGACCAAATTGGAGGTGGAAAGATGGAGTGAAAAAGATTTTGAGTGATCGTGGCCTGAACATGCAGGAGGGTGAAAGGCGGGCAAGGAATAGAGTGAATTGGATCGATGTGGTATACCGGGGTCGACGTGCTGTCAATGGATTGAATCAGGGCATGTGAAGCGTCTGGGGTAAACCATGGAAAGTTCTGTGGGGCCTGGATGTGGAAAGGGAGCTGTGGTTTCGGGCATTATTGCATGACAGCTGGAGACTGAGTGTGAGCGAATGGGGCCTTTGTTGTCTTTTCCTGGCGCTGCCTCGCGCACATAAGGGGGAGAGGGGGATGTTATTCCATGAGTGGCGGGGTGGCGATGGGGGTGAGTAGGGGCAGACAGTGTGAATTGTGTGCATGTGTGTATATGTGTGTGTCTGTGTGTGTATATATGTGTGTATGTTGGGATGTGTGGGTGTGTATGTTTGCGTGTGTGGACGTGTGAGTGTGTGCATGTGTGTGGGGGTGGGTTGAGCCATTTCTTTCGTCTGTTTCCTTGCGCTACCTCACAGGCGTGGGAGACAGCGACAAAGAAAAATAAAAAAAAAATAATATAAATTTCCCAGAATCAGTGATGCAAAAATTGAGGGCATTTTTGTAGGATCACAGATCAGGGAATTGCTTTGAGATGAAAAGTTCAATGAAGAGCTGAATGAAGTTAAAAAGAAAACGGCATGGCTGTCATTTAAGAGAACTTGCAAAAATTTTGGGGGGAGTCCCAGATCAGAAAACTACTGTAATGTTGTAAAAGATCTACAGACTTCATATAAAGCACTGAATTGCAATGAGACCAAAAAATTCACTCTTTGGACTCGCACTTAAGACATCCTGAAAATCTTGGGGGCAGTCAGATGAGCATGGGGAAAGATTTCACCAGGAAGTTTTGGACATAAAAAAGCAGCACTACAAGCAGACTACTGCTAGATACTAAGGAGAGATGTTACTGAGGCTAAATATAGCCAAGAATTGTACATTTCTACAATCTAGAGGTAAGTTTTCAAGTGTAATACCTGCCTTATTTATGATTAATATACTTACTGTAAAATTCAATTGCTCTACCACTTAAAAACTATGCCAGATAGAAAAAAATCTAAAACAAGATTCAAATTCAGCGTAAAAAGCACTATAAGGTCCACCTATCTTGGTCTGCGAGACAAAAAAAAGTAAAATTTTGTCTATCATTGTAACTTGTAGTCTGGCAGATTGTAATCGCTAATCAGACTGTTGTTCTTCAAGTTCAAAAATGTTTGTTATAGCAATGATATCAACATGTTCACTGTTTACCAAACAATGAAATTCAGCTACTTTGTTTTAAATGGATCTTATACTCATATATAATAAGTCCATTCAATTTCTTCAAGTAATATCTGTGGGGGACTGGTGGCTGGTGATCTGATGACCAGCTATTATAAGATTGGGGTGTGACGAACCCCCATGGCCTGCACCCCTATTGTCACTGTCTGGTGGTGGGGAGGGGACTCTATCTGACCTCCCTTGTGTGACATGTAACATGACCCAACCAGACCTCAACTCCCCATTTGCTATGGTCAACACACCAACCTCTACCAGGCCTCAACAACCAGCGAATCTCCTATAATTATGGAGAATTCTTCTTTGCTCTTTTCATGTAGTTCACTGAGTCCTGCAAACTGATTGCTCATGAGTATGGCAGAAAGGAATGGGAAGGGGGAAGTGGTCCCATGAGGAAGGAGGAGGGTAACAGTTGGATGGATGATTAAGGTGTGATGTAAACTTGGAGGAGGTTATGGAATTTGGGTGGGTAAGGGCCTTAGTGGAGGGGCGGGACTCGGAGGTAGGGTGAGGGTGAGAGAGTTTAGGAGGGGGAGAGGGACGGTAGCAGGATGGGGAGGCTGGGGGGTAAGGTTAACATGATGAGGTATATGAGGGCATGTGGGACACAGGCTGTGAGGGGAGGGTACCAGCAGGGGTGGATTTACATGAGTTTACGTGAGAAAGACAGACAACAGGAGGCCTGATTGGTCCATGACTGGGAAGTCTGAAAAAAAAAAGAAAGAGAATAAGATATAACCTGAAAAACAAAAAAATAATTCTGCTCAGTGGTTTCTTGAGCTATCATTGACTCCCCGCTGCTGCACATTAGCCTTCTAGTGTCCCCATTACTGCTGTTGTGTATACGTTTATTTCTGGAATTTTTCTCACAGTATACCTGAATTTATACAATATTTGTCAAAACAACTTCTGAGTGTATTCATAGTTTTAGGATTCACTACATCTGACTAACTTATTCCAGTGCTCAACACACCCACAGGAAAAGAAGCTTTTTCCTATGAGCATACTACATCCTTTAGCTTTGAGTTTTACTCCATTTGTCCTAGTGACCACATTTTCTTGTATTTTGAGAAGATGCTTGTACTTTACTTTATTGCACCTGTTTAGAATTTTGAACAATACGATTAAGTCGCTATGAAGTCTATGTTTTTTAAGGGAGAAGAGATCCAATCATTTCAACCTCTCTTCATATGCCAGACTTCTATGGGATGGGATAAATTTTGTCACACATCTTTGTAGTTGCTCTAATTTTTCCTCATCTATTTTTATAGTTTGGATACCAAAACTGGACTCCATAATCAAGGTGTGGTCTTACTAGAAAATCATAAAGTGTGAGAACTGTTTCTAGTGTCTTGTAATCTATGTTCCTGGCTATAAAACCTAATATTTGGCTGTCTTTTTTTACTTGCTGCTTAACAATGTTCAGTGTATTTCAAATTATTGCTAATGACAACTCCAAGGTCCTTTTCTTCATTCACTCTAGTCAAGAGATTTTCCGAAGTTTATAGTTGTAATGTATATTCTTATCACCAAAGTGCATAACTTTACACTTGTCTACATTAAACTTCATTTGCCATCTGTCTGACCACTCTGCTAGTAAATTCAGATTTCTTTGAACCATTTTGCAGTCCCACCCATCTACAGCTCTACCTCCTAATTTAGTAATGTCAGCAAATTTGGATATCTTAGATATGAGATCGAGTTCTAAGTCAGTAATGTATATAATGAAAAGAATTCAGCCATTGACTGACCACTGTGGCACCAATGATTACATCTAGCCAATCTGAAGCTTTGCCATTTAATACTATACGCTGCGTTCTCCCAGAAAGCCAGACTCTCATCCATACACAGAGTTCTTCACTAATTCTGTTTGCTTTGAGTTTATGTAAAAGTCTTTTGAGAGGTACTTTATTGAAAGCCTTTTGGAAATCTGATAATAATCATTAAAAAATTCCAGCAAATTCGTAAGGCAGGCTCTTCTGTAGTGGAAATCAAGTTAGTTGCACAATATTATTTTGTGTTCTAGAAACATGACGATTCTATTTTTTTCCATCATTTTAACTAACACTGATGAAAGGCTAATTGGGCAGTAGTTCAAGGCACACTTTTTGTCTCCTTTTTTATATATGGGAGTAAGATTTGCTAGTTTCCAGCCATCTGGCACCTGACAAGCTGATAGAGATTTGTTGAATATTTTTGTCATGGGGTATATCAGCTCTCTCCTGACCTCCTCTAAAAATCTTGGAGCTGAGTTATCCAGGCTGTTGGATTTGTTAAGGTTTAATTGGTCCAGGAATTTAAGTATTTCAGAGCTCTTTATTTCTCTAACCTTCAACTGTTCTTCATCAGATCCTTGAAATGTTTTAATTCATTGCGGTATTCGAGATGTTTCTTCAATTGTGAATATGGAGTTGGGGCAGAAAGTGAGCACTGAACAGGTGTCAAATACTAGGTTGTGCAGGGAGGGTGCAAGTGAGGGAGGGGCAGAAGATGGCAGGGGGAAGGAGGTCCTGGGGTGGAGTGGTGAGGATAAGGTCATGGTGCACCATTTTCAAACGCTGTATCTTGTCATTTCAAATTAAATCTTATGCAGTCAAGGCCTGGAATGCTGCCTTAAGTTCACTTAAATCACTTTGTTTAAACTTCTCTTCCAGATTATAAGGAAGAGAGAGAGTTACATAAATCCAGAGACCACCCTCCACTCCCTCCGGCACATGCTGAAAGATCTTGTATGAAAGTCATAAAGTTGAATAAACATTAATATTTCATGTTTCCCTGCACTTTTTGTTATAAGGACAATAGTAAGGAAAAACTTGAACTCCAGCCTCTTGACTTACCAAGCCTATATTATTCCTGATATTGAAGAATGGTACAATAGTAGCTGACATGAATTATTCAATGTTGGTATGTTACTGCAGCATGGCCAGGGAGAGATCAGTGGTAGAGAAGGTATCATGATATACCACTGTGTTATGATGACTGATAAGATGAATTATTCAATAACAGAGAGAGAAAATCGATGATTAAGCTTAAAGATATTAATAGCATCGCTCTGAACATTTTCTGGGAGCTTATTCCAAACATCAATAATGTCGTTGGTAAAGAAATATTTTGTACAGTCCAAATTAACTCAGTTAAGTCCATTTCCTCTCATTGGCAATGCTGGCTCTACTGAAAAGAAATTTTCAATTTTGAGTTTGTTGAATCCTTTGAGTGATTTAAAATATTCTACCAACTGATCCCAAAGGTGCATCTTGCTTGGGAAGAGCAAGTTTAACTCTCATAGTCTCTCATATGGTTTGTTATGCAATGACAAAATCAATCCAGTTGCTCTTTGCTGCACTGCTTCCAATGCAAGTATATCCTTGCTTAAGTGGGGGACTCAAAACTGCACTGCATATTCAAAGTGTGGTCTAACTAGACTTGGGTACAGTTACAATATCACATCCTTGCTTTTGCACGTAAAGTTTCTGTTGATAAACCCTAACATCCCATATGCCTTCTTGGCAGCTTCATTACAATGCTGGAGGAATCTGAAGTTACTGGAGATAGTGACCCCTAGATCTCTAACGCTAGGGGTATCCTTTATCTTGTGGCCCATCAGTCCATAATGAAAATTTTTTATGTTTCCTACTTGTAACAGCTGACAATTACTGACAATGAATGGCATTTGCCCTTTCTAGACCATTCAACAATTTTATCTAGATCCTCTTGTACTGTTAGCCTGTCTTCTTCAGTAAATATGGCACTGCCACTCCCAATCTTTGCGTCATCTGCAACATTAAGTTATCAAGCCCTAAGTCAATATCATTAGTATAAATGATGAAACGTATAGGACTAAGTACAGACCCCTGGTGAATCCCACTAATAACAGGTGACCATGGTGATGATTCACCATTCACTACAACTCTATGCTTCCTATCATGTAACCAGGCTTTCATCCAATTTCCAATGCAATCTGTAATCCCCAAGGTCTGAACTTTATGTATCAATTTAATGAATAGGACTTTGTTGAATGCTTTCTGGGAATCCTGAAGTATATCTATTGCTTTCTGGAAGTCTAGAAATATAACTTCTATTGCTTTTGTCTTGTGGTGGGTAATGAATGATTCAAGATTAAATTCATGGAGGTCTGCAAAGCATGATCTGCACCTCTTACAACCATGCTGTGTATTACTGATCAGACTGTACTGTTCTAGGAAGGCTACGATTTTATATCCAATAATTGACTCCATAAGTTTACATATAATTGAAGTGAGGCTATTGGGATGGTAAATGCCTGACAATTTGCGGCTCCCCTTTTTGTATATGGGAGTAACATCCTGGAGAGATTTACCAAAAATATGAGTTCATGGTCTGGCAATTTCTTGTTTAATGTTCTTAATTACCTGTGGATAGAAACAATCAGGAACTGGGATTTTACTAGTCTTCAATTCATTTATCTGTATTAGTACTTCTCTAAATGTGACTGGTACTGTTTCCTGATGATGGCACTGGTGGAAGATTCAAGTGAGAAAATGCAGAAGATGGTGCCTGAGTTTGGGAGAGGAAGTGTGAAAGAAGAAAGATGAGAGTATACATGGCTAAAAGTAAAGTGATTAGGAAGAGCTGTGAAAAGAAACAGGTTCTTTGGAGTATGAATCTGAAAGGAGAGAACTTGGAGGAAGTGGTGTTTTTACATACCTAAGAGAGGGTAAGCCAATGAATGAAATTATGGGTGCTGAAGTGAGCCACAGGGTGAGAGAGAGCAAAGGTTTGGGTGCAATGAGGAATGTGTGGAGAGGTCACTGTCTTTAAGAGCAAAGAAATAAATGTTCAATGTTGTAATAGTCTTGAAAATACTGGACAGATATAACGTGTGGACCTTTCAGAAAAATGTAATGTTGGCAATCAAATGTTTATGGAAAATGCATTGTGCAAGAGGGGTTGATTGAATATGAAATCATAGGGTAAGAAAAAGGTGTGATAGTAAGAGAAGTATGTATGCAATAGCTGAAGAGAGTGTACTAAAATGGTTTGGATTTCTGGTGAAGATGACTGAGGAAATGATGACTAAGTGGGTATGTGCGTTAGACATGGAAGGATCATGGAAAGGGGGGGGGAACTAAAGAGGTGGAAGAATAGCATTAACGATGCTTTGAAGACTTGGAACTTGAACATGCACGAGGGTGCAAGGCATGTAAGGGAAAGAGTGAATTGAAGCAATGTGGCTTACAGGGGACAAGGTATCATTAATGGGTTGAACCACAGCATATGAAGTGGTTGGGGGAAATCACAGAAAGGTCCCTGGGGTGTGACTGTGGATAGGGGGAAATCTTGTTTTGGTGCAAATTGCTGCTGGAGAGTATATGTGAGCAAATGAGGCCATTTCTTAGTCTGTTCCTGGTGCTACCTCACCAACATGGGAAACTAAGAGAGTGCATCAAAATACTAATTTCCTACCCAAAAAGTCCCTTTTGTCTTTATGAAACACCCAAAGTGCACAGAAAACTAGCCACATTCATCAAACAGGTCCATAGGTCATAAAGCATAGTGATGTTGTGTCTCAATGTTGGGAAAATGTGGGGCATCTAAGCAATAAATTTAGTGTTTCCATTATGGTTGTTGCTTCACGGGCATAATGGGTCCTTGGATATGTTGAACAGGTGTTTGGGGTAATGAGGGAATGGCTGATGACCACAGTGTAATAGAAAAGTGTGATTCATATTTGTCTGGAGAGTGTGGTTTCAGATGGATGTATTTCTGGTGGGATGGAACTTATTAAGATTCTAAGGCTGAGTTGAAAGCGCAGTTGTTTACTAGCTGTTGGATAATTTCAGTGTGTGTGTTTGTTTGTGTTATGTACACTAAAGGTGGAGGGATCTGTGAGCAGAGAAGAATTGAAGTGTGATGCAGGGGTAGGCTTTTCTTTTCATATGGGCCATAAGTAGTTAGTTATGGAGTGGCTGATGTTGGATCATATTGGGATAATCTCTTTTTCATCGATAAGTATTTGTGGAAGTTAAGCAGTAAGTGATTGTTCAGACATATGAATGCTGAAATGATCCAACTACCAGCAAACAGCTGCCCTTCCAAATCATTTTTGATAAAAATTTAAAGGTAACAGTTGGTATGCAGCCAGTGACCAACGAGATATATTACCAGTACTACCTGCCAGGGTATCAGGAGGGTTAATGATGGCTGCACAGTGATCCAGCACTTCTGTGGTAGTGAAAGTGCACTCCTCTGACCCAGGTAGATGTCTTAACTTTCTGCCTCATCCACATGTGGACCACTGGCATTCCATCCACAAACACATAATCTTTACTTTTCACACATAACATTCCTTCAGTGAACACTATGTGCAAGCCCTACCTTTTGGCAAAATGGTAGGAGCAATAGGTAGTAGTGTTAGTGGTAAGCAGGAATACTGGATAGAAATAATTGGTAGAAACATTTTAGGAGTGAGCATTAGGCAGAAGAATTCATTATTATTTCATTATTATTTTGCTTTGTCGCTGTCTCCCACGTTTGCGAGGTAGCGCAAGGAAACAGACGAGAGAAATGGCCCAACCCACCCCCATACACAATGTATATACATACATGTCCACACACGCAAATATACATACCCATACATCTCAATGTATACATATATATACACACACAGACACATACATATATACACATGCACACACTTCACACTGCCTTTATTCATTCCCATCGCCACCTTGCCACACATGGAATAACATCCCCCTCCCTCCTCATGTGTGCGAGGTAGCGCTAGGAAAAGACAACAAAGGCCCCATTCGTTCACACTCAGTCTCTAGCTGTCATGTATAATGCCCGAAACCACAGCTCCCTTTCCACATTCAGGCCCCACACAACTTTCCATGGTTTACCCCAGACGCTTCACATGCCCTGATTCAATCCACTGACAGCAGGTCTACCCCGGTATACCACATCGATCCAATTCACTCTATTCCTTGCCCGCCTTTCACCCTCCTGCATGTTCAGGCCACGATCACTCAAAATCTTTTTCACTCCATCTTTCCACCTCCAATTTGGTCTCCCACTTCTCCTCGTTCCCTCCACCTCCGACACATATATCCTCTTGATCAATCTTTCCTTACTGATTCTCTCCATGTGCCCAAACCATTTCAAAACACCCTCTTCTTCTCTCTCAACCACGCTCTTTTTATTTCCACACATCTCTCTTACCCTTACATTACTTACTCAATCAAACCATCTCACACCACATATTGTCCTCAAACATCTCATTTCCA
The DNA here is from genome assembly GCF_036320965.1 of Panulirus ornatus. Taxonomy (NCBI): domain Eukaryota; kingdom Metazoa; phylum Arthropoda; class Malacostraca; order Decapoda; family Palinuridae; genus Panulirus; species Panulirus ornatus. The sequence continues at coordinate 12,805,332 of NC_092269.1, forward strand.
GCACATCCACCCTCATGCACACAACTCTATCCATAGCCCACGCCTCGCAACCATACAACATTGTTGGAACCACTATTCCTTCAAGCAAAGCCATTTATGCTTTCGGAGATAATGTTCTTGACTTCCACACATTCTTCAAGGCTCCCAGGATTTTCGCCCCCTCCCCCACCCTATGATTCACTTCCGCTTCCATGGTTCCAGCCGCTGCCAGATCCACTCCCAGATATCTAAAACACTTTACTTCCTCCAGTTTTTCTCCATTCAAACTTACCTCCCAATTGACTTGACCCTCAACCCTACTGTACCTAATAACCTTGCTCTTATTCACATTTACTCTTAACTTTCTTCTTTCACACACTTTACCAAACTCAGTCACCAGCTTCAGCAGTTTCTCACATGAATCAGCCACCAGCGCTGTATCATCAGCAAACAACAACTGACTCACTTCCCAAGCTCTCTCATCCACAACAGACTTCATACTTGCCCCTCTTTCCAAAACTCTTGCATTCATCTCCCTAACAACTCCATCCATAAACAAATTAAACAACCATGGAGACAGTGATTGGTTCACTGAAAACCAATCACTTTCCTCTCTTCCTACAAGTACACATGCCTTACATCCTTAATAAAAACTTTTGACTGCTTCTAACAACTTGCCTCCCACACCATATATTCTTAGTACCTTCCACAGAGCATCTCTATCAACTCTATCATATACCTTCTCCAGATCCATAAATGCTACATACAAATCCATTTGCTTTTCTAAGTATTTCTCACATACATTCTTCAAAGCAAACACCTGATCCACACATTCTCTACCACTTCTGAAACCACACTGCTCTTCCCCAATCTGATGTTCTGTACATGCCTTCACCCTCTCAATCAATACCCTCCCATATAATTTCCTAGGAATACTCAACAAACTTATACCTCTGTAATTTGAGCACTCACTCTTATCCCCTTTGCCTTTGTACAATGGCACTATGCATGCATTCTGCCAATCCTCAGGCACCTCACCATGAATCATACATACATTAAATAACCTTACCAACTAGTCAACAATACAGTCACCCCCTTTTTTAATAAATTCCACTGCAATACCATCCAAACCTGCTGCCTTGCCGGCTTTCATCTTAACAAACCACTGGCAGAGAGCAACTGTAGCTTAGAGTTTTCAGAGGCTCCACCAAATATTTGAACCTACTTCTTCTTAGGCAGAAGAAGTAGGTTCAAATATTTGGTGGAGCCTCTGGAAACTCTAAGCTACAGCTGCTCTCTGCCAGTGGTTTGTTAAGAGTGAGGAACTACAGGTAAAGATGTGGCACTGGAGTGCACCAGATATCGAGGCTCTTCTACCGTGGCCACCCACTTCCAGGAGTTCCCAAAGGGGACAGGCATCAGAGAAATAGATAGATAGATAGATAGATAGATAGATAGACAGACAGTATTTGTGACAGCTATGTAGCCTTTTCAGAGTGTTCTATTTTTTGTGGTTTGCATCTTTGTTACACTTGCTTTTTAGAGAGTGGAAGACCAGGTGGGTTAGGCATAGAGCGGAGCAACTGAATTGTTAGTGCAGGATGCTAAAGGGTACTTTTACTCAGCAAAACCTGGTGCCAGTCAGGGTTCTTTGGCATTTACCTTGTGTTTTGTTTTTGTGGTGATGATACTGATGCAAGGAGTGCATGTCATCTGTGTGTTGTATGTGATGCTTACAATGACTGGTATCTTGTTCAGTGAAGGATGTGAGCATTATCTGTGTCAGTCTGCATCAAAAAGGTGATTGAAGATTTCTCTGGAGATGATGACAGTCTAATCTGAGGAAGTCACTGTGCTGCATTGATTGTTGTTACTACTGTGGTATCAGGGTGTTGTTATGTGATTGTGAGGTCATCTGATAAAAGTACCCGGAGGTTGTGGAGGAAGAGATTGTAGAGGGTTGGAGAGAAAAACTCCTCTTTAAGGAATTCTATTGTGGAGTTTACAGGTTTTAAAGGTGGAGACATCTTGAGTGACTGGTGACTGGCAAACCACTTTCTGTTGTTGTCGAGTAGGGTGTTCAGTATCTTATGTGAAGGATGTATCAGGAGGATAGTCCTGATATCTCTGTTGATGTCTATTACCACAAGTACTATGCAGGTCAAGGGTTGTGGTTAGTTGAAGCCATCTAGGATATGTTGTGTGGGGTCAGTGAGTAGAGTGGTGTCGAAGTTGAATCTGGAGCCATGTTTTGTGGGGGAGAGTTGAACAGTTTGCTTGATTCTGTTGTGAATCAGTTTTTCACAGAGCTTGGGTGATAGGTAGTAGTGATACAGGACAGTAAGAGGAGGGGGATTTGGGTGGTTTGAAGGGCTTTAGAACTGGTTTTATGTGAGGAACTTTCCAGATTTTAGGGATATTGTTGTGGAACCAGGAGCAATTGAAGATTTCTGTAAATGTTTGGATTGCAATTGGGCCCAAAATATTTTGTGAAAATTCACTGTCAAAGCCTATTGCAAGAATGTTCTATATAAAGTTTTAACTGCATTTCTTTTACAAGAGGGAATGAAGAGTGGGTGGGCAAGTGTTTCTGGATGGATATAGCATAGGTTTTTAATGACTTTCCTGTCTATGGGTCAGGTTGATTTATGGCTGATTTTTCAGTAGTGTCTCAAGAGTATGTGTGTGCATGTGTGTTCTTTGGGAGAATGGTTGTCATTGGAATGGGTCAGAAATGCTTAAAGAGCAGGGCAAGTTTTTGCAGTAAGTGTGGATCTTCTTTACAATGCTGCGAGTCTTGTGGTTTACTGTGTTGAGAAAGGAGCGCCAGTCTGTAGCTTGCCTGTCAGTGATTAAACTGTAATGGTGTTATTCAGAGTTCAGATTTGTTCTCTGATTTCTAATGAAGGTAAGTGGTTCTTCCTGAACTGTCTTTTTTTTTTGTCTTATGAGGCATGTCACTTGGAGGGAGAAGTTTGGGTTATGTGGTATGTGGTAATTGGTGGCAGACAGGCACAAACCTGTGAGGTACAACATTACCATCTCCAAAACTTTATATCATAATGAATTGAGAAAAGAAAGAGGGGCAAGTATGAAGTCTGTTGGGGATGAGAGAGCTTGGGAAGTGAGTCAGTTGTTGTTCACTGATGATACAGCGCTGGTGGCTGATTCATGTGAGAAACTGCTGAAGCTGGTGACTGAGTTTGGAAAAGTGTGTGGAAGAAGAAAGTTAAGAGTAAATGTGAATAAGAGCAAGGTTATTAGGTACAGTAGGGTTGAGGGTCAAGTCAATTGGGAGGTGAGTTTGAATGGAGAAAAACTGGAGGAAGTGAAGTGTTTTAGATATCTGGGAGTGGATCTGGCAGCGGATGGAACCATGGAAGCGGAAGTAGATCATAGGGTGGGGGAGGGGGCGAAAATCCTGGGGGCCTTGAAGAATGTGTGGAAGTCGAGAACATTATCTCGCAAAGCAAAAATGGGTATGTTTGAAGGAATAGTGGTTCCAACAATGTTGTATGGTTGCGAGGTGTGGGCTATGGATAGAGTTGTGCGCAGGAGGATGTATGTGCTGGAAATGAGATGTTTGAGGAAAATGTGTGGTGTGAGGTGGTTTGATCGAGTGAGTAACGTAAGGGTAAGAGAGATGTGTGGAAATAAAAAGAGCGTGGTTGAGAGAGCAGAAGAGAGTGTTTTGAAGTGGTTTGGGCACATGGAGAGGATGAGTGAGGAAAGATTGACCAAGAGGATATATGTGTCGGAGGTGGAGGGAACAAGGAGAAGAGGGAGACCAAATTGGAGGTGGAAAGATGGAGTGAAAAAGATTTTGTGTGATCGGGGCCTGAACATGCAGGAGGGTGAAAGGAGGGCAAGGAATAGAGTGAATTGGAGCGATGTGGTATACCGGGGTTGACATGCTGTCGGTGGATTGAATCAGGGCATGTGAAGCGTCTGGGGTAAACCATGGAAAGCTGTGTAGGTATGTATATTTGCGTGTGTGGACCTATGTATATACATGTGTATGGGGGGGGGGGGGTTGGGCCATTTCTTTCGTCTGTTTCCTTGCGCTACCTCGCAAACGCGGGAGACAGCGACAAAGTATAATAAAAAAAAAAATATATATATATATATATATATATATATATATATATATATGATGATACAGCGCTGGTGGCTGATTCATGTGAGAAACTGCTGAAGCTGGTGACTGAGTTTGGTAAAGTGTGTGGAAGAAGAAAGTTAAGAGTAAATGTGAATAAGAGCAAGGTTATTAGGTACAGTAGGGTTGAGGGTCAAGTCAATTGGGAGGTGAGTTTGAATGGAGAAAAACTGGAGGAAGTGAAGTGTTTTAGATATCTGGGAGTGGATCTGGCAGCGGATGGAACCATGGAAGCGGAAGTGGATCATAGGGTGGGGGAGGGGGCGAAAATCCTGGGGGCCTTGAAGAATGTGTGGAAGTCGAGAACATTATCTCGGAAAGCAAAAATGGGTATGTTTGAAGGAATAGTGGTTCCAACAATGTTGTATGGTTGCGAGGCGTGGGCTATGGATAGAGTTGTGCGCAGGAGGATGGATGTGCTGGAAATGAAATGTTTGAGGACAATGTGTGGTGTGAGGTGGTTTGATCGAGTAAGTAACGTAAGGGTAAGAGAGATGTGTGGAAATAAAAAGAGCGTGGTTGAGAGAGCAGAAGAGGGTGTTTTGAAGTGGTTTGGGCACATGGAGAGGATGAGTGAGGAAAGATTGACCAAGAGGATATATGTGTCGGAGGTGGAGGGAGCAAGGAGAAGAGGGAGACCAAATTGGAGGTGGAAAGATGGAGTGAAAAAGATTTTGTGTGATCGGGGCCTGAACATGCAGGAGGGTGAAAGGAGGGCAAGGAATAGAGTGAATTGGAGCGATGTGGTATACCGGGGTTGACGTGCTGTCAGTGGATTGAATCAAGGCATGTGAAGCGTCTGGGGTAAACCATGGAAAGCTGTGTAGGTATGTATATTTGCGTGTGTGGACGTATGTATATACATGTGTATGGGGGGGGTTGGGCCATTTCTTTCATCTGTTTCCTTGCGCTACCTCGCAAACGCGGGAGACAGCGACAAAGTATAAAAAAAAAAAAAATATATATATATATATATATATATATATATATATATATATATATATATATATATATGTATGTGTGTATACATACATATATATATATATATATTATCCCTGGGGATAGGGGAGAAAGAATACTTCCCACGTATTCCCTGCGTGTCGTAGAAGGCGACTAAAAGGGGAGGGAGCGGGGGGCTGGAAATCCTCCCCTCACATTATTTTTTTTTTAATTTTCCAAAAGAAGGAACAGAGAAGGGGGCCAGGTGAGGATATTCCCTTAGGGGCCCAGTTCTCTGTTCTCAACGCTACCTCGCTAATGCGGGAAATGGCGAATAGTTTGAAAGAAAAAAGAATTGAGAAAACAGGAAAGATCAAATACTATTTCCAGAAACACTCACCTATTGTGAAGATGTTGAACAATGTCCCCTGTAAAGAAAAAAAAATTGAATAGTGTATGTAAGTGAACCTGAAGAAAAATGTCAACACACTATAATCAACTAAACATAAGTGTTTATATTACAAACCCCACTTTATGTGCCACAGTAAGCTGTGCTATTTAAAAGAGTGTCGGGATCCAGGCAGTGTAACCACATACCATGGTTAAGTAAGATGAATTTAAAATAAGCAGAGAAAATACAGTAAAACATCTGTCTACCTATCTTCATTATAAATTCCAGCCCTGTAAGAGCCTTCCTATTTATAATCATCATCAATTCCATTTAAGTGAAATAGGCAATATCAATTTCATATAAATTTCCAAAAATTACAAACAACAAGGTATACTTATGCTTCAGTGCTACCCAGCATAATGTCTAAACCTGTATCATAGAATACTACAGAAGCATGATGCATCAGTTTGTGTTATAGGGCACTACTGGAGCATGTTACATGAACCTGTATTATAAAATACCACTGAAGCATGATGCCTCAGTCTGTATCAGAGATTACTACTGAAGCATGATGCCTCAATCTGTATGAGAAAATACTATTGAAACATGATGCCTCAATCTGTATTAGAGAATACTAGTGAAGCTTGATGCTTCAATCTGCATTACAGGGCAGTACTGGAGCACGAGGCCTAAACCTGTCTAACAAAACATGACTGATGCATGATATCTAAACTGCTGTAGTATGATGTGTAAACCTGCGTTAGAATTTACTACAAGATGATGCATGGTGTAAACCTGTACGTCAGAGTGCTACTACAGGATGATGCACAAACCTATACGTTAAGGGTACTACTACAGCATAATGCTAACAACTACATGTTAAAGCACTTCTTGAGCATGATGCCTAAACTTGCATGTTAAAGTACTCCTGGGCTATGATGGCTTGACCTACATGTTGAGTACTACTGGAGGATGATGCCTAAACTTGTATGTTAGAGTGTTACTGGAGCATGATGTCTAAACTGTATGTTGGAGTACTACAGGAAAAAATGCCTTAACTTGTATGTTTGAGTACTACTGTAGCATGATGCCTTAATTTGTTTGCTTGAGTATTACCGGGGCATGATGCCAGAACCTGTATATATGTTACAACACTGCTACAGTATTCCTAAACTTGTATGTTTGAGTACTATTGGATCATGATGCTTAAACATGTATAATAGATAAGAGTGGAGCATGATGCCTTAACCAGTAAATCAGAGAATAACTGAGGACTGATACCTGAACCTCTACAAATCTTTACATTTGCCTCTACAAGATACTGATAAGACATCCCTCCAGTTCTCCCTCTCAGCACATCAACATCCAAAAGTCTCTCTCACGCGCTTATCAATTAACACATGATCCAATAAGACTCTCTGGCCATCTCTCCTACTTATATACATATACTTATGTACGTATATATCTCATTTTAAATCAGGTATTCCTCATCACCAGTACTTTTTCAGCACACAAATCTACAAGCTCTTCACCATTTCCATTTCCAACACTGAACACCCTTTGTCCACCAATTATACCCTCAACTGCCATATTACTCACCTTGGCATTCAAATCATCCATCACTATAACCCAGTCTCGTGCATCAAAGCTACTAACACACTCACTCAGCTGCTCCCAAAACACTTGCCTCTCAAGATCATTCTTTTCATGACCAGATACATAGGCACCAATAATCGCCCATCTCTCTCCATCCACTTTCAGTTTTACCCATATCAATCTAGAGTTTACTTTCTTACACTCTATCATATACTACCACAACTCCTGCTTCAGGAGTAGTGCTACTCCTTCCTTTCCTCTTGTCCTCTCACCAACCCCTGACTTTACTCCTAAGGTTTTAAGAAAGAGGACAGAATGTTAGGGTGAAGAGAGTTGTGAGAGTAAGTGAGCTTGGAAAGGAGACCTGTGTAAGGAAAAATCAGAAGAGATTGAGTGCAGAATGGAAAAAGATGAGAGCAAATGATGTAAGGGGAGTGGGGAAGGACTGGGATGTATTTAAGGAAACAGTGATGACTTGCGCAAAAAATGCTTGTGGCATGAGAAAGGTGGGAAGTGTGAGATAAGAAAGAGTAGTATGTGGTGGAATGAAGAACAAAGATTGTTTGTGAAAGAGAAGAGAGAGGCATTTGGATGATACTTGCAAGGATATAGTGTGAATGACTGGGAGATGTATAAAAGAAGGAGGCAGGAGGTCAAGAGAAATGTGCAAAAGGTGAAAAAGAGGGCAAATGAGAGATGGGGTGAGAGAGTATTATAAAATTTTAGGGAGAAAAAAAGATGTTTTGGAAGGAGGTAAATAAAGTGCATAAGACAAGAGAACAAATGGGAACATCGGTGAAGGGGGCTAATGGGGAGGTAATAACAAGTAGTGATGAAGTGAGAAGGAGATGGAGTGAGTATTTTGAAGGTTTGTTGAATGTGTTTGATAAGAGTGCCAGATATAGGGTGTTTTGGTCGAGGTGGTGTGCGAGGTGAGAGGGTTAGGGAGAATGGTTTGGTAAACAGAGAAGAGGTAATGAAAGCTTTATGAAAAATCAAAGCCAGCAAGGCAGCAGGTATGGATGGCATTGCAGTGGACTTTATAAAAATGGGGGTGACTGTGCTGTTGACTGGTTGGTAAGGACATTTAGCGTATGTATAGTTCATGGTGAAGTGCCCGAAGATTGGAAGAATCCATGCATAGTGCCACTGTACAAAGGCAAAGGAGATAGAGGTGAGTGTTCAAATTACAGAAGTATAAGTTTGTTGAGTATTCCTGGGAAATTATACGGGAGGGTATTGATTGAGAGGGTAAAGGCAGATTGGGGAAGAGCAGTGTGGTTTCAGAAGTGGTAAAGGATGTGTAGATCAGGTGTTTGCTTTGAAGAATGTTTATTATATTTATCATACTTTGTCGCTGACCCCTGCGTTAGCAAGGTAGCGCAAGGACACAGATGAAAGAAAGGCCCAACCCACCCAAATACACATGTATATGCATACACGTCCACACACGCACATATACATACCTATACATCTCAACGTATACATATATATACACACAGACATATAAATATATTCACATGTACATAATTCATACTTGTGGCCCTTATTCACAGCCATTGCCACCCTGCCACACATGAAATAACAACCCTCTCCCCCCATATGTGCACAAGGTAGCACTAGGAAAAGTCAACAAAGGCCACATTCGTTTACACTCAGTCTCTAGCTGTCATGTATAATGCACCGAAACCACAGTTCCTTTTCCACAACCAGGCCCCACAAAACTTTCCATCGTTTACCCCAGATGCGTCATATGCCCTGATTCAATCCATTGACAGCACGTCGACCCCGGTATACCACATCGTTCCAATTCACTCTATTCCTTGCACCCCTTTCACCCTCCTGCATGTTCAGGCCCACGTCACTCAGAATTTTTTTCACTCCATCTTTCCACCTCCAATTTGGTCTCCTACTTCTCCTCATTCCCTCCACCTATCACACATATACCCTCTTTGTCATCTTTCCACACTCATTCTCTCCATGTGACCAAACCTTTTCAAAACACCCTCTTCTGCTCTCTCAACTACACTTTTTATTACCACACATCTCTCTTACCCTTCCATTACTTAATCAAACCACCCCACACCTCATATTGTCCTCAAACATCTCATTTCCATAGGGGACAGGGGAGAAAGAATACTTCCCACGCATTCCTCACGTGTCGTAATAGGCGACTAAAGGGGACAGGAATGGGGGGCTAGAAACCCTCCCCTCCTTGTATTTTAATTTTCTAAAAGGGGAAACAGAAGAAGGAGTCACGCGGGGAGTGCCCATCCTCTTCGAAGGGTCAGATTGGGGTGTCTAAATGTGTGAGGATGTAACCAAGATGAGAAAAAAGGAGAGATAGGAAGTATTTTTGAGAAAAGGAACCTGGATGTTTTGGCTCTGAGTGAAACGAAGCTCAAGGGTAAAGGGGAAGAGTGGTTTGGGAATGTCTTGGAAGTAAAGTCAGGGGTTAGTGAGAGAACAAGAGCAAGGGAAGAAGTAGCACTACTCCTGAAACAGGAGTGGTGGGAGTATGTGATAGAGTGTAAGAAAGTAAACTCTAGATTGATATGGGTAAAACTGAAAGTGGATGGAGAGAGATGGGTGATTATTGGTGCATATGCACCTGGGAATGAGAAGAAAGATCATGAGAGGCAAGTGTTTTGGGAGCAGCTGAATGAGTGTGTTAGTAGTGTTGATGCACAAGACTGGGTTATAGTGATGGGTGATTTGAATGCAAAGTTAAGTAATGTGGCAGTTGAGGGAATAATTGGTGTGCATGGGGTGTTCAGTGTTGTAAATGGAAATGGTGAAGAGCTTGTAGAATTATGTGCTGAAAAAGGACTTGTGATTGGGAATACCTGGTTTAAAAAGAGAGGTATACACAAGTATACGTATGCAAGTAAGAGAGATGCCCAGAGAGCGTTATTAGATTGTGATAATTGATAGGCGCGCAAAAGAGAGACTTTTGGATGTTAATGTGCTGAGGTGCAACTGGAGGGATGTCTGATCATTATCTTGCAGAGGCGAAAGTGAAGATTTGTAGAGATTTACACAAAAGAAGAGAGTATGTTGGGGTGAAGAGAGTGGTGAGAGTAAGTGAGCTTTGGAAGGAGACTTGTGTGAGGAAGTAGCAGGTGAGACTGAGTACAGAATGGAAAAAGGTGAGAACAAAAGACATAAGGGGAGTGGGGGAGAAATGGAATGTGCGTGGGAGGTGGGGAGATTAGAAAGGGTAGTGTGTGGTGAGATGAAGAAGTAAGATTATTAGTGAAAGAGAAGAGAGAGGCATTTTGACAAGTTGGGAAATAGTGCAAATGACTGGGAGATGTATAAAAGAAAGAGGCAGGAGGTCAAGAGAAAGGTGCATGAGGTGAAAAAGAGGGCAAATGAGAGTTGGGGTGAGAGAGTATCATTAAATTTTAGGGAGAATAAAAAAGGGGGTGACTGTATTGTTGACTGGTTGGTAAGGTTATTTAATGTATGTATGATTCATGGTGAGGTGCCTGAGGACTGGCGGAATGCGTGCATAGTGCCATTGTACAAAGGCAAAGGGGATAAGAGTGAGTGCTCAAATTACAGAGGTATAAGTTTGTTCAGTATTCCTGGTAAATTATATGGGAGGGTATTGATTGAGAGGGTGAAGGCATGTACAGAGCATCAGATTGGGGAAGAGCAGTGTGGTTTCAGAAGTGGTAGAGGATGTGTGGATCAGGTCTTTGCTTTGAAGAATGTATGTGAGAAATACTTAGAAAAGCAAATGGATTTGTATGTAGCATTTATGGATCTGGAGAAGGCATGTGATAGAGTTGATAGAGATGCTCTGTGGAAGGCATTAAGAATATATGGTGTGGGAGGCAAGTTGTTAGAAGCAGTGAAAAGTTTTTATCGAGGATGTAAGGCATGTGTACATGTAGGAAGAGAGGAAAGTGATTGGTTCTCAGTGAATGTAGGTTTGCGGCAGGGTGTGTGATGTCTCCATGGTTGTTTAATTTGTTTATGGATGGGGTTGTTAGGGAGGTGAGTGCAAGAGTTTTGGAAAGAGGGGCAAGTATGAAGTCTGTTGTGGATGAGAGCTTGGGAAGTGAGTCAGTTGTTGTTCGCTGATGATACAGCTCTGATGGCTGATTCATGTGAGAAACTGCAGAAGCTGGTGACTGAGTTTGGTAAAGTGTGTGAAAGAAGAAAGTTAAGAGTAAATGTGAATAAGAGCAAGGTTATTAGGTACAGTAGGGTTGAGGGTCAAGTCAATTGGGAGGTAAGTTTGAATGGAGAAAAACTGGAGGAAGTAAAGTGTTTTAGATATCTGGGAGTGGATCTGGCAGCGGCTGGAACCATGGAAGTGGAAGTGAGTCAGAGGGTGGGGGAGGGGGTGATGGTTCTGGGAGCATTGAGGAATGTGTGGAAGGCTAGAACGTTATCTAGGAGAGCAAAATTGGGCATGTTTGAAGGAATAGTGGTTCCAACAATGTTATATGGTTGCAAGGCATGGGCTATAGATGTGGTTGTGTGGAGGAGGAAGGATGTGTTGGAAATGAAATGTCTGAGGACAATATGTGGTGTGAGGTGGTTTGATCGAGTTAGTAATGAAAGGGTAAGAGAGAGATGTGTTTTCTATAAAGAGTGTGGTTGAGAGAGCAGAAAAGGGTGTTTTGAAATGGTTTGGTCACATGGAGAGAATGAGTGAGGAAAGATTGGCAAAGAGGATATATGTGTCAGAGGTGGAGGGAACGAGGAGAAGTGGGAGACCAAATTGGAGGTAGAAGGATGGAGTGAAAAAGATTTTTGAGCGATCCGGGCCTGAACATACAGGGGGGTGAAAGACGTTTTAAGAATAAAGTGAATTGGAACAATGTGGTATACCAGGATCGACGTTCTGTCAATGGATTGAACCAAACCATGTGAAGCGTCTGGGGTAAACCATGATAAGTTTTGTGTGGCCTGGACGTGGAGAGGGAGCCGTGGTTTTGGTGCATTACACATGACAGCTAGAGAATGAGGGTGAACGAATGTGGCCTTTGTTGTCTTTTCCTAGTGCTACCTCGCATGCGTATGGGGGATTTGGGGGTGCCATTTCATGTGTGGCAGGGTGGCGACAGGAACAGATGATGGCAGCAAGTATGAATATGTAAATGTGTATATATGTATATGTCTGTGTATGTATATGTGCATGTGTGGATGTGTATTTATATACATGTGTATGTGGGTGGGTTGGGCCTTTCTTTCTTCTGTTTCCTTGCGCTACCTCACTAACGCAGGAGACAGCGACAGAGTATAAAAAATAAGTAAATAGTCTGTGTATGTATAAGTATGTATACATTGAAATGTTATTATACTTTGTCGCTGTCTCCTGCATTAGCAAGGTAGCACAAGGAAACAGACGAAAGAAAGGCCCAACCAACCCACACACATGTATATAAATACAAGTCCACACACGCACATACACATACCTATACATTTCAATAGGTACATATATATACACACACAGACATATACATATATGCACATGTACATAATACATACTTGCGGCCTTTATTCTTTCCCACTGCCACCCCGCCACACATGAAATGACAACCCCCTCCACATGCATGCATGCGAGGTAGCACTAGGAAAAGACAACAAAGGACACATTCGTTCACACACAGTCTCTAGCTGACATGTATAATGCACTGAAACCACAGCTCCCTTTCCACATCCAGGCCCCCACAAAACATTCCATGGGTTACCCCAGACGCTTCACATGCCCTGGTTCAATCCACTGACAGCACGTCAACCCCGGTATACCACATCGTTCCAATTCACACTATTCCTTGCACGCTTTTCACCCTCCTGCCTGTTCAGTCCCCAATCGCTCAAAATCTTTTTCACCCCATCTTTCCACCTCCAATATTGTCTCCCATACTTCTCCACGTTCCCTCTACCTCTGACACATATATCCTCTTTGTCAATCTTTCCTCACTCATTCTCTCCATGTAACCAAACCATTTCAAAACACCCTTTTCTGCTCTCTCAACCATACTCTTTTTATTACCACACATCTCTCTTACCTTTTGATTACTTACTCAATCAAACCACCTCACACCACCTTAAACATCCCATTTCCAACACATCCACTCTCCTCCACACAACTCTATCTAAAGCCCACACTTTGCAACCATATAACATTGTTGGAACCACTATTCCTTCAAACATACCCATTTTTGCTTTCTGACATAATGTTCTCGCCTTCCACACATTCTTCAACGCTCCCAGAACATTCGCCCCCTCCCTCACCCTGTGACTCACTTCTGCTTCCATGGTTCCATCTGCTGCCAAATCCACTCCAAGATATCTAAAACACTTCACTTCCTCCAGTTTTCTCCATTAAAACTTACCTCCCAATTGACTTGTCCCTCAACCCTGCTGTACCTAATAACCTTGCTCTTATTCACATTTACTCTCAGCTTTCTTCTTTCACACACTTTACCAAACTCAGTCACCGGCTTCTGCAGTTTCTCACATGAATCAGCCATCAGAGCCGTATCATCAGCAAACAACAACTGACTCACTTCCCAAGCTCTCTCATCCACAACAGACTGCATACTTGCACCTCTTTTTCCAAAACTCTTGCATTCACCTCCCTAACAACCCCCATCCATAAACTAATTAAACAACCATGGAGACATCACGCACCCCTGCTGAAAACCGACATTCACTGAGAACCAATCACTTTCCTCTCTTCCTACTTGTACACATGCCTTACATCCTCAATAAAAACTTTTCACTGCTTTTAACAACTTGCCTCCCACACCATATATTCTTAATACCTTCAACAGAGCATCTCTATCAACTCATTTGCCTTCTCCAGATCCATAAATGCTACATACAAATCCATTTGATTTTCTAAATATTTCTCAAATACATTCTTCAAAGCAAACACCTGATCCACACATCCTCTACCACTTCTGAATCCACACTGCTCTTCCCCAGTCTGATGCTCTGTACATGCCTTCACCCTCTCAATCCATACACTCCCATATAATTTACCAGGAAAACTCAACAAAGTTAAACCTCAATAATTTGAGCACTCACCTTTATCCCCTTTGCCTTTGAACAATGGCACTATGCATGCATTTTGCCAGTAATCAGGCATCTCACCATGAGTCATACATACATTAAATATCCTTACCAACCAGTCAACAGCACAGTCACCCCTTTTTTTTAATAAATTCCACTACAATACCATTCAAACCTGCTGCCTTGCCAGCTTTCATCTTCCACAAAGCTTTTACTACTTCTTCTCTGTTTACCAAATCATTCTCCCTAACCTGCTCACTTCGCACACCACCTCAACCAAAACACCCTATATCTGCCACTCTATCATCAAACACATTCAACAAACCTTCAAAAAAAGCACTCCATCTCCTTCTCACATCACCACTACTTGTTATCACCTCCCCATTAGCCCCTTCACCAATGTTCCCATTTGTTGTCTCGTCTTATACACTTTATTTACCTCCTTCCAAAACATATTTTTATTCTCTCCAAAATTTAATGATACTCTCTCACCCCAACTCTCATTTGCCCTCTTTTTCACCTCTTGCACCTTTCTCTTAACTTCCTGCCTTTTCTTTTATACATATCCCAGTCATTTGCACTATTTCCCTGCAAAACTTGTCAAAATGCCTCTCTCTTCTCTTTCACTAATAATCTTACTTCTTCATCCAACCACTCACAAACCTTTTTAATCTGCCCATCTCCTATGCTTCTCATGTCACAAGCACCTTTAGCGCAAGCCATCACTGCTTCCCTAAATACATACCATTCCTCCCCCACCCCCCTTACATTCTTTGCTCTCACCTTTTTCCATTCAGCACTCAATCTCTCCTGGTACTTCCTCACACAAGTCCCCTTCCCAAGCTCACTTACTCCCACCACTCTCTTCACACCAACATTCTCTCTTCTTTTCTGAAAACCTCTACAAATCTTCACCTTTGCCTCCTTAAGATAATGATCAGACATCCCTCCAGTTGTACCTCTCAGCACATTAATATCCAAAAGTCTCTCTTTCGCACGCCTATCAATTAACACATAATCCAATAATGTTCTCTGGCCACCTCTCCTACTTACATACATATACTTATGTATATCTCTCTTTTTAAGCCAGGTATTCCCAATCACCAGTCCTTTTTCAGCACATAAATGTACAAGCTCTTCACCATTTCCATTTACAACACCAATTATTCCCTCAACTGCCACATTACTTAGCTTTCCATTCAAATCACCCATCACTATAACCTGGTCTCGTGCATCAAAACTACCCACACACTCACTCAGCTGCTTCCAAAACATTTGCCTCTCATGATCTTTCTTCTCATGCCCAGGTGCATACGCACCAATAATCACCCATCTCTCTCCATCCACTTTCAGTTTTACCCATATCAATCCAGAGTTTACTTTCTTACACTATTATATACTCCTACCATTCCTGTTTCAGTAGTGCTACTCCTTCCCTTGCTCTTGTCCTCTCACCAACCCCTGACTTTACTCCCAAAACATTTCAAAACCACTCTTCCCCTTTACCCTTGAGCTTTCTTTCACTCAGAGCCAAAACATCCAGGTTCCTTTCCTCAAACATACTACCTATCTCTCCTTTTTTCTCATCTTGGTTACATCCACACACATTTGGACACCCCAATCTGAGCCTTTGAGGAGGATGAGCACTCCCTGCATGACTCCTGTTTCCCCTTTTAGAAAGTTTAAATACAAGGAGGGGAGGGTTTCTAGCCCCCCATTCCTGTCCCCTTTAGTTGCCTTCTACGACACGTGAGGAATGTGTGGGAAGGTTTCGGCATTTGAGGAAAGGAGCCTGGATAGTTTTCAGAAAAGAAGAGAGAATGTTGGTGTGAAGAGAGTGGTGGGAGTTAAGTGAGCTTGGGAAGGCGACTTGTGTGAGGAAGTACCAGGAGAGATTGAGTGCTGAATGGAAAAAAGTGAGAGCAAAGAATGTAAGGGGAGTGGGGGAGGAATGGGATGTATTTAGGGAAGCAGTGATGGCTTACGCTAAAGATGTTTGTGACATGAGAAGCATGGGAGATGGGCAGATTAAAAAGGTTTGTGAGTGGTGGGATGAAGAAGTAAGATTATTAGTGAAAGAGAAGAGAGAGGCATTTTGACAAGTTTTGCAGGGAAATAGTGCAAATGACTGGGATATGTATAAAAGAAAAGGCAGGAAGTCAAGAGAATGGTGCAAGAGGTGAAAAAGAGGGCAAATAAGAGTTGGGGTGAGAGAGTATCATTAAATTTTGGAGAGAATAAAAATATGTTTTGGAAGGAGGTAAATAAAGTGTATAAGACGAGACAACAAATGGGAACATTGGTGAAGGGGCTAATGGGGAGGTGATAACAAGTAGTGGTGATGTGAGAAGGAGATGGAGTGCTTATTTTGAAGGTTTGTTGAATGTGGTAGATGATAGAGTGGCAGATATAGGGTGTTTTGGTTGAGGTGGTGTGCGAAGTGAGAAGGTTAGGGAGAATGATTTGGTAAACAGAGAAGAGGTAGTAAAAGCTTTGTGGAAGATGAAAGCTGGCAAGGCAGCGGGTTTCAATGGTATTGCAGTGGAATTTATTAAAAAAAGGGGTGACTGTGCTGTTGACTGGTTGGTAAGGATATTTAATGTATGCATGACTCATGGTGAGATGCCTGATTATTGGCAAAATGCATGCATAGTGCCACTGTTCAAAGGCAAAGGGGATAAAGGTGAGAGCTCAAATTATTGAGGTATAAGTTTGCTGAGTATTCCTGGTAAATAATATGGGAGGGTATTGCTTGAGAGGGTGAAGGCATGTACAGAGCATCAGATTGGGGAAGAGCAGTGTGGATTCAGAAGTGGTAGAGGATGTGTGGATCAGGTGTTTGCTTTGAAGAATGTATTTGAGAAATATCTAGAAAAGCAAATGGATTTGTATGTAGCATTTATGGATCTGGAGAAGGCAAATGATAGAGTTGATAGAGATGCTCTGTGGAAGGTATTAAGAATATATGGTGTGAGAGGCAAGTTGTTAGAAGCAGTGAAAAGTTTTTATCGAGGACATAAGGCATGTGTACAAGTAGGAAGAGAGGAAAGTGATTGGTTCTCAGAGAATGTCGGTTTTCAGCAGGGGTGCGTGATGTCTCCATGGTTGTTTAATTAGTCTATGGATGGGGTTGTTAGGGAGGTGAATGCAAGAGTTTTGGAAAGAGGGGCAAGTATGCAGTCTGTTGTGGATGAGAGAGCTTGGGAAGTGAGTCAATTGTTGTTCGCTGATGATACAGCTCTGATGGCTGATTCATGTGAGAAACTGCAGAAGCAGGTGACTGAGTTTGGTAAAGTGTGTGAAAGAAGAAAGCTGAGAGTAAATGTGAATAAGAGCAAGGTTATTAGGTACAGCAGGGTTGAGGGACAAGTCAATTGGGAGGTAAGTTTTAATGGAGAAAACTGGAGGAAGTGAAGTGTTTTAGATATCTTGGAGTGGATTTGGCAGCAGATGGAACCATGGAAGCGGAAGTGAGTCACAGGGTGAGGGAGGGGGCGAATGTTCTGGGAGTGTTGAAGAATGTGTGGAGGGTGAGAACATTATATCAGAAAGCAAAAATGGGTATGTTTGAAGGAATAGTGGTCCCAACAATGTTATATGGTTGCAAAGCGTGGGCTATAGAGTTGTGTGGAGGAGAGAGGATGTGTTGGAAATGGGATGTTTGAGGTGGTGTGAGGTGGTTTGATCGAGTAAGTAATCAAAGGGTAAGAGAGATGTGTGGTAATAAAAAGAGTGTGGTTGAGAGAGCGGAAAAGGGTGTTTTGAAATGGTTTGGTCACATGGAGAGAATGAGTGAGGAAAGATTGACAAAGAGGATATATGTGTCAGAGGTAGAGGGAACGTGGAGAAGTGGGAGACCAAATTGGAGGTGGAAAGATGGGGTGAAAAAGATTTTGAGCGACTGGGGACTGAACATGCAGGAGGGTGAAAAGCGTGCAAGGAATAGTGTGAATTGGAACGATGTGGTATACCGGGGTTGACGTGCTGTCAATGGATTGAACCAGGGCATGTGAAGCGTCTGGGGTAACCCATGGAATGTTTTGTGGGGGGCCTGGATGTGGAAAGGGAGCTGTGGTTTCAGTGCATTATACATGACAGCTAGAGATTAAGTGTGAACGAATGTGTCCTTTGTTGTCTTTTCCTAGCGCTACCTCGCATGCATGCATGTGGAGGGGGTTGTCATTTCATGTGTGGCGAGGTGGCAATGGGAAAGAATAAAGGCTGCAAGTATGTATTATGTACATGTGTATATGTGTATATGTCTGAGTGTGTATATATATGTATCTATTGAAATGTATAGGTATGTATATGTGCGTGTGTGGACGTGTATGTATATACATGTGTATGTGGGTTGGTTGGGCCTTTCTTTCGTCTGTTTCCTTGTGCTACCTTGCTAACACAGGAGACAGCGATAAAGTATAATAACATTGATAATAATATAATAACATTTCAATGTATGCATACATATACATACACAGACTATTTACTTATTTTTTATACTCTGTCACTGTCTCTTGCGTCAGTGAGGTAGCGCAAGGAAACAGAAGAAAGAAAGGCCCAACCCACCCACATGCACATGTATATACATACACATCCACACATGCACATATACATACACAGACATATAAATATATACACATTTACATATTCATACTTGCTGCCATCATCCGTTCCTGTCGCCACCCTGCCACACATGAAATGGCACCCCCAAATCCCCCATACGCATGCGAGGTAGCACTAGGAAAAGACAACAAAGGCCACATTCATTCACCCTCATTCTCTAGCTGTCATGTGTAATGCACCAAAACCACGGCTCCCTCTCCACGTCCAGGCCACACAAAACTTATCATGGTTTACCCCAGACGCTTCACATGGTTTGGTTCAATCCATTGACAGAACGTCGATCCTGGTATACCACATTGTTCCAATTCACTTTATTCTTAAAACGTCTTTCACCCCCCTGTATGTTCAGGCCCCGATCGCTCAAAAATCTTTTTCACTCCATCCTTCCACCTCCAATTTGGTCTCCCACTTCTCCTCATTCCCTCCACCTCTGACACATATATCCTCTTTGCCAATCTTTCCTCACTCATTCTCTCTATGTGACCAAACCATTTCAATACACCCTTTCCTGCTCTCTCAACCACACTCTTTTTAGTAAAACACATCTCTCTCTTACCCTTTCATTACTAACTTGATCAAACCACCTTACACCACATATTGTCCTCAAACATTTCATTTCCAACACATCCACCCTCCTCCACACAACCACATGTATGGCCCATGCCTTGCAACCATATAACATTGTTGGAACCACTATTCCTTCAAACATGCCCAATTTTGCTCTCCTAGATAACATTCTAGCCTTCCACACATTCTTGAATGCTCCCAGAACCTTCACCCCCTCCCCCACCCTCTGACTCACTTCCACTTCCATGGTTCCATCTGCTGCCAAATCCACTCCCAGATATCTAAAACACTTCACTTCCCCCAGTTTTTCTCCATTCAAACTTATCTCCCAGTTGACTAGTCCCTCAACCTTACTGAACCTAATCACCTTGCTCTTATTCACTTTACCAAACTCAGTCACCAACTTCCGCGGTTTCTCACCCAAATCAGGCACCAGTGCTGTATCATCAGCGAACAACAACTGACTTATTTCCCAAGCCCTCTCATCCCCAACAGACTGCATACTTGTCCCTCTCTTCAAAACTCTTGCATTCACCTCCCTAACAACCCCATCCATATACAAATTAAACAACCATGGAGACATTACACACCCCTGCCGCAAACCGACATTCACTGGTAACCAATCACTTTTCTCTCTTCCTACTTATACACATGCCTTACATCCTTGATAAAACTTTTCCCTGCTTCTAGCAAATCGCCTTCCACACATATACTCTTAATACCTTCCACAGAGCATCTCTATCAACTCTATCATGTGCCTTCTCCAGATCCATAAATGCTGCATACAAATCCATCTGTTTTTCTAAGTATTTCTTACATACATTCTTCAAAGCAAACGCCTGAACCACACATCCTCTACCACTTCTGAAACCACACTGCTCTCCCCCAGTCTGATGCTCTGTACATGCCTTCATCCTCTCAATCAATACACTGCGGGTGTTGAGACACCTTGAAGTAATCGTTATCTCACTTATGAATACTGATCTTGCTAAGTAATGCAACAAGGTAGCAAACCCCTGAAACATTTGCCTATGCTGCTAATAATGATATAAAATTTAGTTTCAGACTCTGGAGTCGGGGACAATGTACATAAGGTAAAGCTCATCGGTGACCTTATAATCTGAGGTCAGGTGGAGGAATTTTGCATGAGGAACCCTTCACACCGTAAGTGATTTTGCTTTCCAGATGCCAGCACAGATGATATTGCCAATGCTGCAGAAGCCGTCTGGGGAGGTGTTAATGACAATACGCTTGTTATTTGTTATGCTGGCACTAATGAAGTACTGAAGGAGAGGAAGAGGAGTTGTTGAGAAAATATCACCAGTTTAAAAGGTATGGTATGGACAGGAAAGAGTAAAAATGATTGGGGAAGAGGAAAAGAGGGATGTGCAATTCTGCTATCACCAAGGGTAGAGGGATGGTGTTCTAGAACATGGATGGAACAGATCAAGAATAGTTTGGGTGAAAGAAAAGGTTAGGATAATAAAATATTCACGGGTATGTGTATACCCACCTGTGATATGAAGACTGTACAAGATAAGGATGAAGTGAAGCTTTTCTGGAGTAATTTGAATGACTGTATAAATAGTTTTGCGAATGAGAGAAACATGGTCATATTGAGTGATATGAATGCGAGTGGGATGTGTTGCAATTGGTGAGAGAGCTGTTAAATGGTAAGTACCACAAGTAAATGAGAATGGAAGCTATCTTGTGGATACTTGTGCTGAGAAGGGGTTTCTTCCACTCAAACACCTTTTTTTCAGAAAGAGATTGTCCACAGATATACATGGATGAGGAAT
Source organism: Panulirus ornatus (assembly GCF_036320965.1). Classification (NCBI taxonomy): domain Eukaryota; kingdom Metazoa; phylum Arthropoda; class Malacostraca; order Decapoda; family Palinuridae; genus Panulirus; species Panulirus ornatus. Next base: position 12,826,423 of record NC_092269.1, read on the forward strand.
GATGGAAGAGAAGAACAAAAGGCTTTGATTGACTATGTGGCAGTGGATGAAAGATCGGGAAAGGCTCTGCTGGATGCTAGAGTTATGAGAGGATTCTTTGGAGACTTTGACCATTTCACGGTTCTTGTAGGAATGAGGATCAGGAAGAAGTGGAGGTATGGCATAAAGAAAAAATGGAGAGGTAAAAGTGCTGGCAAGCAAGAAGATGAATCAGGAAAAATACAGGGAGGAGTATGAACGGGGGGTAACGGAAAGCTTAGATGGAAGTGCAGTGAGAGTAGGAATGCAGTCATGTGTGAATGAGGTGTTTAAAATGTTTACAGAAATACTAGTAAAGGTTGTAGAATCTGTAGTTGGATACAGGAAGTGAGATACATGAATAAAAAGGGTAATGCATGGTGGACAGAGGAGATTAGAAATGCTACGGAAGAGAAAAAAAAGGTATATGGTAGGATGCTCAATAGGAATGTACCAGTGGAAGTTCAGCAAAGGAGGAGGGAATACAAAATATGTTAACAGAATGTTACGAAACTGATAGAGGAAAGCAAAGAAAGAGTATATGAAGATTTTGGAAAATAGTTAAGTCAATGATGAAGCGACAGACTTTCAAATCAGGAAAAATGCATGGCCTCAAAATCAACTCCAGTGGTTACATATGTAATATAAAAGAATGTAGGCAAAAAGGAATAATGGCTCTCATCAAGCAGTAAAGGCCTTGAAATATGCCAATAAACATAAAAACGTATCTCGTCAAAGCCTTACTCCTGTACTGGAGTATCCATCTATACCTGCTCACACACTCAGCAATACACAACTTAAGTCTCTCCAGAAAATTCAAAACAAAACACTGAGATTTGCCACTAATCAAAGATACCCTTACACTCTAAACACAGAACAAATTCATGAAATAACTTGAACACAAACCTTCAACATTAAAATGTAAGACAAGGATTTTACAAGAAGAGAGTATGATAGTACAATTAAGAGGATTGGTGTGAGAGGAAGACCACTAGTGGCAAGGGAAAACTGAGTGGAAGAGCAGAGTACTAAAGGGAGAGCAATGGAGGAAGAATATGTGGAATGGTATATGTGAGGGATACTGTAAGGATAGGGGATAGGTGGAGACTCTTTTGCCATAGCAACCCCCTTGATGGGAGTTTCCAGGGGGAACGAGCATCAGATATACAGTAAACCACTGATTTAATAGACTAATCAGGGGGAAGGGGTGTCCATTAATGCTGAAATACCATTAAATCAAATGTAACCTGTTTTTGTGCCACATTTAAGATCACACATCTTTTCTGAACTCCTCTATGACAGTAGGGTTTATTGTGTGGTACAATAGTTGGGCAGCAGGCACCCAGCAACATGGGAACACTTGCTGACCTGTAGAAGGCAGGAGTCAGACTGAGATAGAGGTGATGCCACCCCTCTCCTATGAAAGGATACATCTTTATAATGAAGTGAGGATCGACTACCTGCTTTCATTGCTTCTCTTACTATTACTTGAAGCCTTGCACCTCTTACAATCACTTGAAGCCATTTAGAACTGTAAGGACTGCAAAACTATTCAAGAGAGACACAATTCTGAAATAACAGAAATACTCTGACCACAACCTGACTGATGATAGCTTGAGACAGACAGAAACAAAGAGCCTAGCCCATGCTAGCAAAAACAAGTGCAATATGAAATGCACATGGTGTGGCATATGGGATTTTTGAATTTTTGAAACAATTATTGATTAATGTAATGTATAATTATCATCTGTCCACTATTAAATCTGAAATCAGTTACATCGAGGGTTTACTGTATAAATAGATATTGATATTGCTTCATAATGAAGCTCAGGTAGTGGAGCAATGACAAAAGCAGGTCCTTGTTGTCTATAAAAGTGGCACATAAGTAAATCAGAGACAAATGACCAATATGAGAGATTTAATTACATAAACTTGTACACAGAAACTAAGAGTCTTACACATCAAAGCAATCTTCAGTCTGAAGCATATATTGCTGAAAATTGAAAAATAAATTCATAAGAAAAAGAAATTCACAAGAGTTTCATAGTTATGTTAAAAGCAAGAGAGTCATTACCCAATCAACTGGGCCATCAATTAAAAAATGGCAACCTGATTCAAGACATGAAGCCATGAAAAAAAAAGAAATATCGCAGCAGTATTTGCAACTGAAGATACAACTTGGGTCCAGAATCCAACACCAATGCTATGAGAGGGGAAAGTGTGCTGCAACATGCTGAAATAAAAGATGAAGATATACTATCAACATTAAATGGAATGAGAGTAAATAAAAAAGCATGTCCATAGGCAATGAAAGAGGCAAAAATGAGAGTTAACTCCTTGGCTACTCTTTTCAATAGGTTACTTGTTACAGGAAATGATCCAAAGGAATGGAAATTTGCCAGTGTAACCCTGATATTCATTACATAGGTAACATTGTCCAATCAGCTTAATGTCCATGGATGTAAATTAATGAAACCATCTTCAGGATAAGACTGTACACCATGTAGAGGACCACTACATATACGATTCTGTGTGGTTTTTGACAAAATCACTCATGTCTGACAAATTGGCTTGATTTATTTTGTGAAATTATCAACAAATATAAATATCCCTGGGGATAGGGGAGAAAGAATTCTTCCCACGTATTCCCTGCGTGTCGTAGAAGGCGACTAAAAGGGAAGGGAGCGGGGGGCTGGAAATCCTCCCCTCTCGTTTTTCATTTTCCAAAAGAAGGAAGAGAGAAGGCGACCAAGTGAGGATGTTCCCTCAAAGGCCCAGTCCTCTGTTCTTAACGCTACCTCGCTAATGCGGGAAATAGCGAATAGTATGAAAAAAAAAATAAATAAATAAATGACAAAAATAAAGCAGCTGATGTCCTCTATTTAGATTTTCAGAAAGCAATCAATAAAGTTCCACAACTAAGGTTACTAACAAAGGTTGAGTAGCATGCTATATATATGAAGATGTCCTTCGATGGTTAGGAAACTGGCTGACTGGCTATAAGCAAAGAGTAATGATAAATGGTCAAGCCTCTGAATGGTTAGATATAATAAATGTGTTGGAAATGAAATGTATGAGGAGAATATGTAGTGAGAGGTGATTTGATCAAGTATGTAATGAAAGAGTAAGAGAGATGTGTGGTAATAAAGTGTAGATTACATGAATTTACATGAGAAAGACAAACAACAGTATGTTATGTTGGTAATCACTGAGTTTGATGACATTTCCTTATAAACCATCAGAAAATTGACAGAGAGAGATGTTGTACTTGGTCAGTTGATAAATTGTCTAAAGTTTGGGTGGAATAATGATGTTAACCCACAGTTAGTAGAGTATGCATATGCGGAAGCTAATTTGAGCTTGCTAATGATGTTATTTTGTATCAGAATAAGGTGCTAGTCCCAGTTGACCTGTGTTGCAAGATACTTAAGCATTTACATGTTGGTCATAATGGCATTAATGTTTTGAAGAAGAGGCAAGGAAATGGGTGTGGTGATCAAAGATGGATCAAGATATTACAGAAATAACATAATGCTGTGATATTTATTTCAAAAATGTTAATGCACCAGGTCCTCTTGGAAATAAGTATTTTCTTGTGATTGTGGATTCATTTACAAAATTTTTGAATGTTTATATAACAATTCCATGATCTCTACTGTTACCATTGACTTACTAAAAAAATATTTCTATAAGTTTGGATTGCCAGATGTGATGGTGTACCAAGAGAGGCAGCAGTTTGTCAATAAGAATGTTATCTAACATGTAACCCTTCTTATAATGGACTGGCAGAAAGAGCAGTCTGAACCTCAAAAGAAGGGTTAAAGAAATTTTGTCATGGCAGTTTAAATACCAGAATCTGTAGGTTTTTGTATAATCAGAGGAAGACTGTCCACTCTATAAATGGTAAGACACAGGCTGAACTGATGTTTAACAGACTTTTGAGTCAGTCAAGCATGAGCCACAGAAAAAGAAAATATTAGCTTAGTTGAGTAATAGTGCTTTATGTGATGAAAGTAAACTCTACCAGGTAGGTGATGCAGTATTTCTGAAGAACTATGGAAAAGGACAATCTTGGGTTAAAAGGGATATCACTGAAGTGTTAGGACCAAGTAATTATAAGGTTTGTGTGTGAGATTTTCAAAATATAGCATGGAAGAGGCATGTAGATCAAATCATGTAAGGATTTCTACTTTCTCATGTCCAATATGCTTCCGAGGATGTGTATTCCAATAGTCTACCAAACAAAAGTTGCAGTTTTCCTGCAAAAGATGGTGATACAGGTTCAGGGGTAATCCTGAGGATGGTTAGTTCAGGCAATGAAGCTTGAGGAGAAAATGGTTTCCATTATAATGGCGAAGCAATGCATGTCAATGATGAAACCAAATCTCATGCAAATGTTTCTTTCCCTCAGGCAACAGTATCGAGACCATTCATTAAATTAGTTAAGCCCCCTGATAGACATAACATCTGAAATATGTCTTTGAGTCCTTTATTATTTGATGAACTGTCATTCATGTTTATAAGAATATTATCATTATTAGCACAAGGAAACAGACAAAAGAATGGCCCAATCCACCTACATACACAAGTACATACATACACGTCCACACACGCACATATACATACCGATACATCTCAACGTATACATATATATATATATATATATATATATATATATATATATATATATATACATATACACACACACACACATATACATATTTACACATGTACATAATTAACACCGTCTGCCATTATTCATTTCCATCTCCACCCGTCACACATGGAATAACAACCCCCTCCCCCCGCATGTGCGCCAGGTAGCGCTAGGAAAAGACAACAAAGGCCACATTCGTTCACACTCAGTCTCTAGCTGTCATATATAATGCACCGAAAACACAGCTCCCTTTCCACATCCAGGCCCCACAAAACTTTCCATGGTTTACCCCAGACGCTTCACATGCCCTGGTTCAATCCACTGACAGCACATCGACCCAGGTATACCACATCGTTCCAATTCACTCTATTCCTTGCACGCCTATCACCCTCCTGCATGTTCAGGCCCCAATCACTCAAAATCTTTTCCACTCCATCTTTCCACCTCCAATTTGGTCTCCCACTTCTCATTCCCTCCACCTCTGACACATATATCCTCTTGGTCAATCTTTACTCACTCATTCTCTCCATGTGACAAAACCATTTCAAAACACACTTTTCTGCTCTCTCAACCACACTCTTTTTATTACCACACAAGTCTCTTACCCTATTATTACTTACTTGATCAAACTACCTCACACCACATATTGTCCTCAAAAATCTCATTTCCAGCACATCCGCCCTCCTCCGCAAAACTCTATCCATAGCCCATGCCTCGCAACCATATAACTTTTGTTGGAACCACTATTCCTTCAAACATACCCATTTTTGCTTTCCGAGATGATGTTCTCGACTTCCACACATTCTTCAACACTCCCAGGACTTTCGCCCCCTCCCCCACCCTATGATTCACTTCCGCTTCCATGGTTCCATCCTCTGCCAAATCTACTCCAAGATATCTAAAACACTTCACTTCCTCCAGTTATTCTCCATTCAAACTTACCTCCCAATTGACTTGACCCTCAACCCTACTGTACCTAATAACCTTGCTCTTATTCACATTTACTCTCAGCTTTCTTCTTTCACACACTTTACCAAACTCAGTCGCCAGTTTCTACAGTTTCTCGCATAAATCAGCCACCAGCGCTGTATCATCAGCATACAACAACTGACTCACTTCCCAAGCTCTCTCATCCACAACAGACTGCATACTTGCCACTCTTTCCAAAACTCTTGCATTCACCTCCCTACCAACCACATCCATAAACAAATTAAACAACCATGGAGACATCACACACCCCTGCCGCAAACCTACATTCATTGAGAACCAATCACTTTCCTCTCTTCCTACATGTACACATGCCTTACATCCTCGATAAAAACTCTTCACTGCTTCTAACAACTTGCCTCCCACACCATATATTCTTAATACCTTCCACAGAGCATCTCTATCAACTCTATCATATGCTTTCTCCAGATCCATAAATGCTACATACAAATCCATTTGCTTTTCTAAGTATTTCTCACATACATTCTTCAAAGCAAACACCTGATCCACACATCCTCTACCACTTCTGAAGCCACACATGTGCGCAAGGTAGCACTAGGAAAAGACAACAAAGGCCACATTCGTTCACATTCAGTCTCTAGCTGTCATGTATAATGCACCAAAACCACAGATCCCTTTCCACATCCAGGCCCCACAGAACTTTCCATGGTTTACCCCAGATGCTTCACATGCCTTGGTTCAATCCACTGACAGCACATCAACCCCGGTATACCACATCGTCCCAATTCACTCTATTCCTTGCACGCCTTTCACCCTCCTGCATGTTTAGGCCCCGATCGCTCAAAATCTTTTTCACTCCATCTTTCCACCTCCAATTTGGTCTCCCACTTGTCGTGCCCTCCACCTCTGACACATATATATCCTCTTTGTCAATCTTTCCTCACTCATTCTCTCCATATGACAAAACCATTTCAAAACACCCCCTTCTGCTCTCTCAACCACACTCTTTTTACCACCACACATCTCTCTTACCCTTTCATTACTTAATCGATCAAACCACCTCACACCACATATTGTCCTCAAACATGTCATTTCCAGCACATCCACCCTCCTCCGCACAACACTATCTATAACCCACGCCTCACAACCATATATCATTGTTGGAGCTACTATTCCTTCAAACACCCATTTTTGCTTTCCAAGATAACGTTCTTGACTTCCACTCATTCTTCAACGCTCCCAAAACTTTCGCCCCCTCCCCCACCCTATGATTCACTTCCACTTCCATGGTACCACATATTGTCCTCAAACATCTCATTTCCAGCACATCCACCCTCCTCCGCAAAACTCTATCCATAGCCCACACCTTGCAACCATATAACATTGTTCAAACCACTATTCCTTCAAACATACCCATTTTTGCTTTCCGAGATAATGTTCTCGACTTCCACACATTCTTCAACACTCCCAGAACTTTCGCCCCCTCCCCCACACTATGATTCACTTCCGCTTCCATGGTTCCATCCGCTGCCAAATCAACTCCAAGATATCTAAAACACTTCACTTCCTCCAGTTTTTCTCCATTCAAACTTATCTCCCAATTGACTTGACCCTCAACACTACTGTACCTAATAACCTTGCTCTTATTCACATTTACTCTCAGCTTTCTTCTTTCACACACTTTACCAAACTCAGTCACCAGCTTCTGCAGTTTCTCACATGAATCAGCCAACAGCGCTGTATCATCAGCATACAACAACTGACTCACCTCCCAAGCTCTCTCATCAACAACAGACTGCATACTTGCCCCTCTTTCCAAAACTCTTGCATTCACCTCCCTAACAACCCCATCCATAAACATTTTAAACAACCATGGAGACATTACACACCTCTGCTGCAAACCTACATTCACTGAGAACCAATCACTTTCCTCTCTTCCTACATGTACACATGCCTTACATCCTCGATAAAAACTTTTCACTGCTTCTAACAACTTGCCTCCCACACCATATATTCTTAATACCTTCCACAGAGCATCTCTATCAACTCTATCATATGCCTTCTCCAGATCCATAAATGCTACATACAAATCCATTTGCTTTTCTAAGTACTTCTCACATACATTCTTCAAAGCAAACACCTGATCCACACATCCTCTACCACTTCTGAAACCACACATGTGCGTGAGGTAGCGCTAGGGAAAAAAACAAAGGCCACATTGGTTCACATTCAGTCTCTAGCTGTCATGTATAATGCACCGAAATCACAGATCCCTTTCCACATCCACATCCACATCCACACAACTTTCCATGGTTTACCCCAGACGCTTCACATGCCCTGGTTCAATCCATTAACATCACGTCAACCCCGGTATACCACATTGTTCCAATTCACACTATTCCTTGCACGCCTTTCACCCTCCTGCACGTTCAGGCCTCTATCACTCAAAATCTTTTTCACTCCATCTTTCCACCTAAAATTTGGTCTCCCACTTTTCCTCGTTTCCTCCACCTCTGACACACATATCCTCTTTGTCAATCTTTCCTCACTCATTCTCTCCATGTGACAAAACCATTTCAAAACACCCTTTTCTGCTCTCTCAACCACACCCTTTTTACCACCACACATCTCTCTTACCTTTCATTACTTACTCGATCAAACCACCTCACACCACATATTGTCCTCAAACATCTCATTTCCAGCACATCCATCCTCCTCCGCACAACACTATCTATAACCCACGCCTCACAACCATATATCATTGTTGGAGCCACTATTCCTTCAAACACCCATTTTTGCTTTTCAAGATAACGTTCACGACTTCCACACATTCTTCAACGCTCCCAAAACTTTCGCCCCCTCCCCCACCCTATGATTCACTTCCGCTTCCACGGTGCCACATATTGTCCTCAAACATCTCATTTCCAGCACATCCACCCTCCTGCACACAACTCTATCCATAGCCCACGCCTTGCAACCATATAACATTGTTCAAACTACTATTCCTTCAAACATACCCATTTTTGCTTTCCAAGATAATGTTCTAGGCTTCCACACATTCTTCAAAACCTTCCAGAACTTTCGCCCCCTCCCCCACTGTATGATTCACTTCCGCTTCCATGGTTCCATCCGCTGCCAAATCTACTCCCAGATATCTAAAACATTTCACTTACTCCAGTTTTTCTCCATTCAAACTTATCTCCCAATTGACTTGACCCTCAACCCTACTGTACCTAATAACCTTGCTCTTGTTCACATTTACTCTCAGCTTTCTTCTTTCACATGCTTTACCAAACTCAGTCACCAGCTTCTGCAGTTTCTCACATGAATCAGCCAACAGCACTGTATCATCAGTGAACAACAACTGACTCACTTCCCAAGCTCTCTCATCCACAACAGACTGCATACTTGCCCCTCTTTCCAAAACTCATGCATTCACCTCCCTAACAACCCCATCCATAAACAAATTAAACAACCATGGACACATCACACATCCCTACCGAAAACCTACATTCACTGAGAACCAATCACTTTCTTCTCTTCCTACACGTACACATGCCTTACATCCTCGATAAAAACTTTTCACTGCTTCTAACAACTTGCCTCCCCCACCATATATTCTTAATACCTTCCACAGAGCATCTCTATCAACTCTATCATATGCCTTCTCCAGATCCATAAATGCTACATACAAATCCATTTGCTTTTCTAAGTATTTCTCACATACATTCTTCATAGCAAACACCTGATCCACACATTCTCTACCACTTCTGAAACCACACTGCTCTTTCCCAATCTGATGCTCTGTACATGCCTTCACCCTCTCAATCAATACCCTCCCATATAATTTCCATGGAATACTCAACAAACCTATACCTCTGTAAGTTGAGCACTCACTCTTATCCCCTTTGCCTACGTACAATGGCACTATGCAAGCATTCCGCAAATCCTCAGGCACCTCACCATGAGTCATACATACATTAAATAACCTTACCAACCACTCAACAATACAGTCATCCCCTTTTTTAATAGATTCCACTGCAATACCATCCAAACCCGCTGCCTTGCCGGCTTTCATCTTTTGCAAAGCTTTTACTACCTCTTCTCTGTTTACCAAATCATTTTCCCTAATCCTCTCACTTTGCATACCACCTCAACCAAAACACCCTATATCTGCCACTCTATCATCAAACACATTCAACAAACCTTCAAAATACTCTCTCAATCTCCTCACATCACCGCTACTTGTTATCATCTCCCCATTAGCACACTTCACTGATGTTTCCATTTGTTCCCTAGTCTTACGCACTTTATTTACCTCCTTCCGAAACATCTTTTTATTCTTCCTAAAATTTAATGATACTCTCTCATCCCAACTCTCATTTGCCCTCTTTTTCACCTCATTAACCTTTCTCTTGACCTCCTGCCTCTTTCTTTTATACATCTCCCACTCATTTGCATTATTTCCCTGCAAAAATCATCCATGTGCCTTTCTCGTCTCTTTCACTAATAATCTTACTTCTTCATCCCACAACTCACTACCCTTTCTAATATGCCCACCTCCCACGCTTCTCATGCCACAAGCATCTTTGGCGCAAGCCATCACTGCCTCCCTAAATACATCCCATTCCTCCTCCACTCCCCTTACCTCCTTTGTTCTCACCTTTTTCCATTCTGTACTCAGTCTCTCCTGGTACTTCCTCACACAAGTCTCCTTCCCAAGCTCGCTTACTCTCACCACTCTTTTCACCCCAACATTCTTCTTTTCTGAAAACCTCTACAAATCTGGTGACTGAGTTTGATAAAGTGTGTGAAAGAAGAATGGTGACTGAGTTTGGTAAAGTGTGTGAAAGAAGAAAGCTGAGAGTAAATGTGAATGAGAGCAAACTTATTAGGTATGGTAGGGTTCAAGGACAAGTCAATTGGGAGCTAAGTTTGAATGGAGAAAAACTGGAGGAAGTGAAGTGTTTTAGATATCTGGGAGTGGATTTGGCAGCAGATGGAACCATGAAGTGGAAGTGAGTCACAGGATGAGGCAGGGGGTGAAAGTTCTGTGAGTGTTGAAAAATGTTTGGAAGGCAAAACATTATCTCGGAAAGCAAAAATGGGTATGTTTGAAGGAATAATGATTCCAACAATATTATATGGTTGCAAGGCCCGGGCTATGGATAGAATTGTGCAGAGGAGGGTGGATGTGTTGGAAATGAGATGTTTGAGGACAATATGTGGTGTGAGGTGGTTTGATCAAGTAAGTAATGAAAGAGTAAGAGAGATGTGCTGTAATAAAAAGAGTGTGGTTGAGATAGCAGAAGAGGGAGTTTTGATATGGTTTGGTCACATGGAGAGAATGAGTGAGGAAAGATTGACAAAGAGGATATATGTGTCAGAGGTGGAGGGCACGACAAGTGGGAGACCAAATTGGATGTGGAAAGATGGAGTGAAAATGATTTTGAGCGATCGGGGCCTAAACATGCAGGAGGGTGAAAGGCGTGCAAGAAATAGAGTGAATTGGAATGATGTGGTATACCGGGGTCAACATGCTGTCAATGGATTGAACCAGGGCATGTGAAGCATCTGGGGTAAACCATGGAAAGTTTTGTGGAGCCTGGATGTGGAAAGGGAGCTGTGGTTTCGGTGAATTATACACGACAGCTAGAGACTGAATTTGAATGAATATGGCCTTCTTTGTTGTCTTTTCCTATTGCAACCTTGCACACATGGGGGGGGGGGATCATTTCACATGTGGCGGGGTGGCGACAGGAATGAATAAAGGCAGCAAGTATGAATTATGTACATCCGTACATATGTGTATGTATTATTTTTTTATTTTTTATTATTTTGCTTTGTCACTGTCTCCCGCGTTTGCAAGGTAGCGCAAGGAAACAGACGAAAGAAATGGACCAACCCACCCCCATACACATGTATATCCACACACGTCCACACACGCAAATATACATGCCTATACATCTCAATGTACACATATATATTACACACACAGACACATACATATATACCCATGCACACAATTCACACTGTCTGCCTTTATTCATTCCCATCGCCACCTCACCACACAGGGAATACCATCCCCCTCCCCCCTCATGTGTGCGAGGTAGCGCTAGGAAAAGACAACAAAGGCCTCATTCGTTCACACTCAGTCCCTAGCTGTCATGCAATAATGCCCAAAACCACAGCTCCCTTTCCACATCCAGGCCCCACACAGCTTTCCATGGTTTCCCCAGACACTTCACATGCCCTGATTCAATCCACTGACAGCCCGTCAACCCCGGTATACCACATCGATCCAATTCACTCTATTCCTTGCCCGCCTTTCACCCTCCTGCATGTTCAGGCCCCAATCACTCAAAATCTTTTTCACTCCATCTTTCCACCTCCAATTTCGTCTCCCACTTCTCCTCGTTCCCTCCACCTCTGACACATATATCCTCTTGGTCAATCTTTCCTCACTCATTCTCTCCATGTGCCCAAACCATTTCAAAACACCCTCTTCTGCTCTCTCAACCACGCTCTTTTTATTTCCACACATCCCTCTTACCCTTACATTACTTCCTTGATCAAACCACCTCACACCACACATTGTCCTTAAACATCTCATTTCCAGCACATCCACCCTGCTACGCACAACTCTATCCATAGCCCACGCCTCGCAGCCATACAACATTGTTGGAACCACTATTCCTTCAAACATACCCATTTTTGCTTTCAAAGATAATGTTCTCGACTTCCACACATTCTTCAAGGCTCCCAGGATTTTCGCCCCCTCCCCCACCCTATGATTCACTTCCGCTTCCATGGTTCCAGCCGCTGCCAGATCCAATCCCAGATATCTAAAAGACTTTACTTCCTCCAGTTTTTCTCCATTCAAACTTACCTCCCAACTGACTTGACCCTCAACCCTACTGTACCTAATAACCTTGCTCTTATTCACATTTACTCTTAACTTTCTTCTTTCACACACTTTACCAAACTCAGTCACCAGCTTCTGCAGTTTCTCACCTGAATCAGCCACCAATGCTGTATCATCAGCGAACAACAACTGACTCACTTCCCAAGCTCTCTCATCCACAACAGACTTCATTTTTGCCCCTCTTTCCAAAACTCTTGCATTCACCTCCCTAACAACCCCATCCATAAACAAATTAAACAACCATTGAGACATCACACACCCCTGCCGCAAATCTACATTCACTGAGAACCAATCACTTTCCTCTCTTCCTACACGTACACATTCCTTACATCCTCGATAAAAACTTTTCACTGCTTCTAACAACTTGCCACCCACACCATATATTCTTAATACCTTCCACAGAGCATCTCTATCAACTCTATCATGTGCCTTCTCCAGATCCATAAATGCTACATACAAATCCATTTGCTTTTCTAAGTATTTCTCACATACATTCTTCAAAGCAAACACCTGATCCACACATCCTCTACCACTTCTGAAACCACACTGCTCTTCCCTAATCTGATGCTCTGTACATGCCTTCACCCTCTCAATCAATACCCTCCCATATAATTTACCAGGAATACTCAACAAACTTATACCTCTGTAATTTGAGCACTCACTCTTATCCCCTTTGCCTTTGTACAATAGCACTATGCACACATTCCTCCAATCCTCAGGCACCTCACCATGAGTCATACATACATTAAATAACCTTACCAACCAGTCAATAATACAGTCACCCCCTTTTTTAATAAATTCCACTGCAATACCATCCAAACCTGCTGCCTTGCCGGCTTTCATCTTCCGCAAAGCTTTTACTACCTCTTCTCTGTTTTCCAAATCATCTTCCCCAACCCTCTCACTTTGCACACCACCTCGACCAAGACACCCTATATCTGCCACTCTATCATCAAACACATTCAACAAATCTTCAAAATACTCACCCCAACTCCTTCTCACATCACCACTACTTGTTATCACCTCCCCATTAGCGCCCTTCACTGAAGTTCCCATTTACTCCCTTGTCTTACGCACTTTATTTACCTCCTTCCAGAACATCTTTTTATTCTCCCTAAAATTTAATGATACTCTCTCACCTCAACTCTCATTTGCCCTCTTTTTCACCTCTTGCACCTTTCTCTTGACCTCCTGTCTCTTCTTTTATACATCTCCCACTCAATTGCATTTTTTCCCAGCAGAAATCGTCCAAATGCCTCTCTCTTCTCTTTCACTACGTGTATGTATATATATATGTATACGTTGAAATGTATAGGTATGTATATGTGCGTGTGTGGATGTGTATGTATATACATGTGTATGTGGGTGGGTTGGGCCATTCTTTCATCTGTTTCCTTGCACTACCTTGCTAACGTGGGAGACAGCGACAAAGTATAATAAATAACGAATACATACACAGACATATACATATATACACAAGTACATATTCATACTTGCTGCCTTCATCCATTCACGTTGCCATCCCACCACAAATGAAACAGCACGCACACAAACACACACACACACACCCAAGACAGCGCAAGGAAAAGACAAAAAAAATGGGCCATATTCGTTCACACTCAGTCTCTAGCTGTCATGTGTAATGCACCAAAACCAAAGCTCCCTTTCTGCATCCAGGCCCTACAAAACTTTCCATGGTTTACCCCAGATGCTTCACATGCCCTTGTTCAATCTATTGACAGCACATCGAACCCAGTATACGACATCTCTCTCATTCACTCTATTCCTAGCATGTCTTTCACCCTACACAGACATATACATATATAAACATGTACATATTCATACTTGCCTGCCTTCATCCATTCCTGTCGCTAACCCGCCATACGGGAAACAGCATCCCTCCCTTCAGCAAGGGTATATACTCAATATAATATTATCATGAAACCCTGTTGAAGGATTGAATACTCCACTGTAATTATCTTTTGTCTACTGTTCCTGTACTTGAGTTATCTATGTTTTTGAAGAAGAATTTACACAAGCATAATGGTGGGTGGACCAGAATATGTATTCATTTATAACCTTGGAACACACCTAAGTTACAACAATCTCCTTCCTTATACTACCTTACTTGTTTCACATGTTATACCCTATTCCTACCAGAAGTAAATTTCTTTTTATACCCTGGAACTAAATATCTTCAAGAGATAATTTTTCTTTTACTCTAACACAAAAGCATACATTTAGAAGGAAATATTTCGAATATGTGAATCCAAAAGAAACACTTACAATGAAAGCGAAGGCTAATATTGTGCCCAGGTTGCAGCGGAAAATTCTGTCATGAAGCGAGTATGCTGACTCTAACACAATGCTGTGGAATAAACAAAGATAGAATAATGTACATCAAAATAAAAGCCCCTGAAGGAAAAGCTAAGGAAAGGAGAGAGGAAGGATTGAATATGAAGTGAGAGTACCTAACTACATGTATGTCTGAAGAGATTTTGCCATTAGGCAGAGAAAATGCATTATCCTCACCATGTTTTGTCTTTACTAACATTGTTATTCTCTACAGCCATGCACATTGCATAACTGTCTATCTCAGGTTCATTTGCTAATGTTTTCATACATATGCCTAACAATCTTTTAAAGGGTGCTGTAATCATACATTTGTTCATCAAAAAATGAGTTTATCAATTTTTCTTGCAGGAGTTTAGAACATGTAATTACTCTCGTGTTCTAAACTTTTAGGACCAACCATATTTTCTTCCCTTCCCTAACTCTGTTGCCATTTATGTATCTTTTAACTCTTCTTTCTATTGACTAATACATTCACCACTTGCTATATGGTGGATTAGGCACTATCTTAAATTTATATTTTTCATTACATATACTTCTATTTCATTTTTCAATGCTTGATCACTTTTCCCACATTAGTAAGATAGTGCCAGGAACAGAAGGCCACATGGGCTCACATCCATTTTCTAGCTGTTACGGGTAATGCACCGAAACCACTGCTTCTAATCCACAAACAGGCCCTTGGTTCAGTCTACTGACAGCATGTCGACCCAGTATACCAAAAGCATTTCAATTCATTCTATCCCGTGCACACCTCTCATCTTCTATATGTTCAGGCCCCGATCATTCAAAATCATTTTCACTCCATCTTTCCATCTCCAATCTGGTCTCCCCATTCTCCTTGTTCCCTTCACTTCTGACACATATATCTTCTTTGTCAACCTTTCCTCACTCATTCTCTCCATATGTCCAAACCATTTCAACACACCCTCTTCTGCTCTCTCAACCACATCCTTTTTATTACCACACATCTCTCTTACCCTTTCATTACTTACTCGCTAAAACCACATAATGTTCTCAAACATTTTATTTCCAAGACTTCCACCCTTCTCGACACAGCCTTATCTATAGCCCATGCATCACAACCATATAATATCACTGGGACTACTATACCTACAAAGATAGATAAAGAGATAGATGTTTGTCAACCTAAAATTACATTTGGGATTAAATGTTTAAATATTGAAACATGATCCATTCTAATACATTTACATAAGAACAGAACCATTCACAAAAAATCACTATAGGCATGCCTTAGTCACAATGACATCAATAAAAACATGAATAAATTATTAAACATATCTCTATCCCTAGAAATAAGGGAGAAAGAATAATTCCCACAAATTCCCAGCTTGTCATAACAAGTGACTAAAGGGGGCAGGAAACTCTCCCATTCTTGTATTTCAATTTCTAAAGGAGGAAACAGAAGGTGCCAAGCGGAGATTAGTCATCCTCCTCATAGGCTCAGACTTGGGTGTCTAAATGAGTGTGGATGTAAACAAGATGAGAAGAAAGGAGAGACAGGTAGTATGCTTGAGGAAAGAAACCTGGATGTTCTGGCTCTGAGTGAAATAAAGATCATGGGTAAATGGGAAGAATGCTTTGGAAATGTCTTGGGAGTAAATCTAGGGGTTGGTGAGAAGGCAAGAGCTGAGGAAGGAGTAGCACTACTCCTGAAGCAGGAGTCCTGGGAGTGTGTGATAGAATGTAAGGAAGTAAATTATAGATTGATCTTGGTAAAACTGAAAGTGGATAGAGAGAGATGGGTGATTATTGGTGCTTATCCACCATGTCATGAGAAGTAATAACTTGATAGGCAAATTTTTTCGGAGCAGATGAATGAGTGTCAAGAATGTTGATGCATGAGACCAGGTATTAGTGATGGGTGATTTAAATGTGAAGATGAGTAATATGGCAGCTTAGGGTATAACTGGTGTACATGGGGTATTCAGTGTTGTGAATGGAAATTATGAAGAGCTTCTGAATTTGTGTGCTGAAAAAAGACTTGTGACAGAGAAAAACTTGGTTTAAAAAGAGAGATATACATAAGTATGCATATGTGAATATTAGAAGACATGGTCAAAGGGCATTATTAAGTTATGTGTTAATTGACAGGTGGGTAAAAGAGAGTCTTTTGGATGTTAATGTGCTGAGAAGGACAGCTGGTGGGATGTCTGATCACTATCTTGTGGAGGGTAAAAGGTAAAGATTTGTAGATTTTAAGAAAAGAAGAGAGAATATCAGGGAGAAGAGAGTTGCGAAGTGAGCTTGGAAAGGCCACATGATTGAGGAAATGCAAGGAGATATTGAATGCAGAATGGCAAATGATGTGAGGGGAAAGGGTGAGGAATGGGATGAATTTAGGGAAGCAGTGATGGCATGTGCAAGAGATGCATGTGGCATGAAAAAGCTAGAGGTGGGCAAATTAGAAAGGGTAGTGAGTGGTGGGATGAAGAAGTAAAGTTGTTACTAAAAGAGAAGAGAGAGGCATTTGGATAATGCTGGCAAAGAAGGAGTGCAAATGATTGGGAGATGTATAAGAGAAAGACAGGAGGAAAAGAAGGTGCAAGGGTTGAAAAGGAGGGCAAATTTGAGTTGGGGTAAGAGAGTATCATTAGATTAAGGGAGGATAAAAAGATATTTTGGAAGGAGGTAAATAATGTGCAAAAGACAAGAGAACAAATAGAAACATCTGTGAAGGGGGCAAAAGGGAAAGCAATAACAGGTAGAGGAAATTAGGAGATAGAGTGAATATGTTGAAGTATTGTTGAATGTGTTTGATGATAAAGCAACAGCTGTTAGGAGTTTTGGTTGGGGTGGTGAGCAAAGTGAGAGAGTCAGGGAAAGTGGTTTAGTGAAGATAGAAGGCAGTGGCAGTGGTTGGTATTGCAGAGGAATTCATTAAGGAAGGGGGAGACAGTGTTGTTGATTAATTGGTAAGGATATTCAATGTATGTATGGATCATGATGAAGTACCAGAGGATTGGCAGAACGCATGTATAGGCTACTGTACAAAGGCAAAGGGACTAAAGGTGAGTGTTCAAACTACAGAGGCATATGTTTATTGAGTATTTCTGGAAAACTGTAAGGGAGGGTGGAAGACACATATAAAGCAACAGATTTGGAAGGAGCAGTGTGGTTTTAAAAGTGGTAGAGTATGTGTGGATCAGGTATTTACTTTGAAGAATATATTTGAAAAATAGTTGATGGGAAAAAAGAATACTTCCCACAAAATCCCTGTATATCACAGAGGCGACTAAAGGGAGAAAGTGGGGGGCTGGAAATCCTCCACTCCCATTTTAAACTTTTCCAAAGCAAAGGAACAAAGAAAGGAGCCAAGTGAGATATTCCCTCTAAGGCTAAGTCCTCTGTTCTCAACGCTGCCTTGCTAATGTGGGAAATCGTGGATATGTATGGAAAAAATCAGAAAAAGATGGATTTGTATGTAGCAATTATGAATCTAAAGAAAGCATATGAATGAGGTGGTTAGGGAGGAAAATGGAAGAGTTTTGGAGAAAGGGACAAATATGTACTCAGTTGGGGATGAGAGGCCTAGGACATGAGTCAATTGTTGCTTGTTGATGATACAACAATGGTGGCTGATTTAAGTAATAAACTGCAAAAGTTGGTGACAGAGTTAGGAAAAGTGTGTGAAAGTAGAATATTCAGAGTAAATCTGAATACAAGCAAGGTTATTAGGTTCAGTAGGATTAAAGGACAAGTTAGTTATGATGTAAGTTTGAATAGAGAAAAATTGGAGGAAGTGAAGTATTCTAGTTTTCTGGGAGTGGACTTGGTAGCAAATGGAACCATGAAAGTGGAAGAGACTCATAGGATGGGGGTGGTGAAAAAGACTCTGGGATTAAGGAAGAATATATGGAAAGAGAAAGTTATCTCAGAGCAAAAAATGGTGTTTCAAGGAATAGTAGTTCCATAAATATCATATGGTTGCGAGGTATGGGTTATAGATAGGGTTGTACAGGGAAGGGTGGATGTTTAGGATGAAGTGAAAAAGATATTGATCGATCGGGGCTCAAACATACAAAGGGGTGAAATTCTGCGCAAGAAATAGAGTGAACTGTAACGATGTGGTATACCAGGGTCGACATGCTGTCAATGGACTAAACCATACCATGTGAAACGTCTAAGGTAAACCATGGAAAGGCCTCTGGGGCCTGGATGTGATTAAATAGCTGTGGTTTCATTGCATTAAACATTACAGCTAGAGACTATGTTTGAAAAATGTGGCCTTTTTCGTCTGTTTTCCTGGCACTGCCTCACTGAAACAGGGGGTAGTGATGTTGTTTCACATGGGGCAGGATAGCGCTGGGAATGGATGAAAACAAGTATGAATACATGCATGTGTATATATGTATATATCTGTATGTGTGTGTGTGTGTGTGTGTGTGTGTGTGTGTGTGTGTGTGTGTGTGTGTGTGTGTATATTATTATTATTATACTTTGTCACTGTCTCCCGCGTTAGTGAGGTAGTGCAAGGAAACAGGTGAAAGAATGGACCATCCCACCCACATACATATGTATATACATAAACGCCTAAACATGCACATATACATACCTATACATTTCAACGTATAAATACATATACATACACAAACATATACATATATACACATGTACATATTCGCATAAGCTGCCTTCATCCATTCCCACCGCCACCTCGCCACACATGAAATGACACCCCACCCTTCCACCCACAAACATGCAAGGTAGCACTAGGAAAGAACAAAATCCACATTCATTCACACTCAGGCTCTAGCTGTCATGTGTAATGCATCGAAACCAAAGCTCCCTTTCCACATATAGGCCCCACAAAACTTTCCATGACTTACCCCAGACGCTTCACATGCCCTGGTTCAATCCATTGACAGCACATAGACCCCAGTATACCATATTGTTCCAATTCACTCTATTCCTTGCAGAACTTTCACCCTCCCATTCATTCAGGCCCCGATCGCTCAAAATCTTTTTCACTTCATCCTTCCATCTCCAAATTTGTTTCCCACTTCTTATTCCCCCAACCTCTGACACATATATCCTCTTTGTTAATCTTTCCTCACTCATTCTCTCCATGTGAACAAACCATTTCAATACACCCTCTTCTACTCTCTCAACCACACATATATCTCTTTTTCCAACATTCCTCCTTATTTCATTACTTACCGATAAACCATTTAAAACACTCTTCTGCTCCTCACACTCTTTTATTTCCACACATCTCTCTTACCCTTATCTACTTACTCTCAACAAACCACCTCACACCACAATTGTCCTCAACATCTCATTTCCACACATCCATCCTCCTCCACAACTCTATCCTATCCCATGCCTCGACAACCATACAACATTGTTAAACTACATTCCTTCAAACTTACCCATTTTGCTTTCGGATAATGTTCTCGACTTCTCACACATTTTCCCAAAGCTCCATCCACAAACTTTCCCCCACCATCCCCCCTCATCTAGTATCTCCACTTCTTCCTTCCATGTTCCTATCCGCTACAAATCCACTCCAGATATCTAAAACACTTCACTTCCTCCAAATTTTCTCACCATTCAAACTCACCTCCCAATTACTGCTCAGCCCTATACCAATAACCCTTATCACTTTACTCTAACTTCTTCTTCACCACTTCCAAATCCGTCCCAGCTTCTGCATTTTCCTGACGCCACACTGTATCACACAACCACGATCTTCCAAACTATCCAGACCCTCCTTATCCATATCCAATAAAAATGCTAACTACATTCATGAACCTCATTTCCTTTTATTAAGTATTTCCTCACTTTCCACCAAAATCTTCAAGCAAAACACCCTATGCTTCCCAACAAATCTCAATCATTCCAAGTTCTGAAACCAGCACACTACTACTTCCCCAATTTTGATGCTCTTACTGATGCCTATCCTCACCCTCTCAATCAATACCCTCCCATATAGTTTCCCAGGAATACTCATTAAACTTATACCTCTGTAATTTAAACACTCACCTTTATCCCCTTTGCCTTTGTACAATGGCAATATGCATGCATTTCACAAATCCTCAGGCACTTCACCATGAGCCATACATACACTGAATATCCTCACCAACCAGTCAACAACACAGTCACCCCCTTTTTTAATAAGTTCCACTGCAATACCATCCAAACCTGCTGCCTTGCCAACTTTCATCTTCTGCAAAGCTTTCCCTACCTCTTCTCTGTTTACCAAATCATTCTCCCTAACCCTCTCACTTCACACACCACCTCGACCAAAACACCCTATACCTGCCACTCTATCATCTAACACATTCAGCAAACCTTCATAGTACTCACTCCATCTTCTCACATCACCACTACTTCTTATTACCTCCCCATTAGCACCCTTCACTGATGTTCCCATTTGCTCTCTTGTCTTACGCACTTTATTTACCTCCTTCCAAAACATCTTTTTATCCTCCCTAAAATTTAATGATACTCTCTCAACCCAACTCTCATTTGCCCTCTTTTTCACCTCTTGCACCTTTTTCTTGACCTCCTGTCTCTTTCTTTTATACATCTCCCACTCATTTGCACTATTGCCCTCCAAAACTCGTCCAAATGCCTCTCTCTTCTCCTTCACTAATAATCTTATTTTTTCATCCCACCACTCACTACCCTTTCTAATCTGCCCACCTCCCAGCCTTCTCATGCCACAAGCATCTTTTGCGCAAGCCATCACTGCTTCCCTAAATACATCCCATTCCTCACCTACTCCCCTTACGTCCTTTCCTCTCACCTCTTTCCATTCTGCATTCAGTCTCTCCTGGTACTTCCTCACACCAGTCTCCTTCCCAAACTCACTCTCAGCACTCTCTTCACCCTAACATTCTCTCTTCTTTTCTAAAAACCTCTACAAATCTTCACCTTTGCCTCGACAAGATAATAATCAGACATCCCTCCAGTTGCACCTCTCAGCACATTAACATCCAAAAGTCTCTCTTTCACGTGCCTATCAACATGGAATTCAATAATGCTCTCTGGCCATCTCTTCTCCTTACAAACGAACACTTATGTATATCTCTCTTTTTAAACCCGGTATTCCCAATCACCAGTCCTTTTTCAGCACATAAATCTACAAGCTCTTCACCATTTCCATTTACAAAACTGAACACCCCGTATACATCAATTATTCCCACAACTGTCACATTACTCACCTTTGCATTCAAATCACCCATTACTATAACCCAGTCTTGTGCATCAAAGCTGCTAACACATTCACTCAGCTGCTCCCTTAAGCATTTACCTCTCATAATCTTTCTTCTCATGCCCAGGTGCATAGGCACCAATAATCACCCATCTCACTACATCCACTTTCAGTTTTATTCATATCAATCTAGAGTTTACTTTCTTACACTCTATCACATACTCCCATCACTACTGCTTCAGGAGTAGTGCTACTCCTTCCTTTGCTCTTGTCCTCTCACCAAACCCTGACCTTACTCTGAAAACTTTCCCAAACCACTCTTCCCCTTTACCCTTGAGCTTCATTTCATTCACAGCCAAAACATCCAGGTTCCTTTCCTCAAACATACTACCTATCTCTCCTTTTCTCTCATCTTGGTTACATCCAAACACATTTAGACACCCCAATCTGAGCCTTCGAGGAAGATGAGCACTCCTAGCAAGACTCCTTCTTCTGTTTCCCCTTTTAGAAAGTTAAAATACAAGGAGGGAGGTTTTCTAGCCCCCCGCTACTATCCCATTTAGTCGCCTTCTTCAACACGCAGGGAATGCGTGGGAAGTATTCTTTCTCCCCTATCCCCAGCGATAATATATATTTTATTTCTTATTTTCTTTTCATACTATTCGCTATTTCCCGCGATAGCGAGGTAGCGTTAAGAACAGAGGACTGGGCCTTTGAGGGAATATCCTCATCTGGACCTCTCCTCTGTTCCTTCTTTTGGAGAAAAAAAAAAAAAAAAAAAAAAAAAAAAAATGAGAGGGGAGGATTTCCAGCCCCCCGCTCCCATATTTTATTTATCTTTATCTATTTTACTTTGTCGCTGTCTCCGGCGTTAAAGAGGTAGCGCAAGGAAACAGACAAAAGAAAGGCCCAACCCACCCACATTACACATGTATATACATACACGTCCACACACGCACATATGCATACCTATACATTTCAATGTATACATATATATATACACATACACAGACATATACATATATACACATGTACATAATTCATACTTGCTACCATTATTCATTCCCGTTGCGACCCCGCCACACATGAATTGACATCCCCCTCCATCCCTGTGTGCAAAATAGCGCTAGGAAAAGACAACAAAGGTTACATTCGTTCACACTCTGTCTCTAGCTGTCGTGTATAATGCACCAAAACCACAGATCCCTCTACACATCCAAGCCCAACAAAACTTTCCATGGTTTACCCAAGAAGCTTTACATGCCCTGGTTCAACCCATTGACAGCACGTCAACCCTGGTATACCACATCGTTCCAATTCACTCTATTCCTTGCACACCTTTCACCCCCTGCATGTTCAGGCCCCGATCACTCAAAATCTTTTTCACTCCATTGTTCCATGTCCAATTTGGTCTCCCACTTCTCATCGTTCCCTCCACCTCTGACATATATATCTTCTTTGTCAATCATTCACCACTCATTCTCTCCATGTGACCAAACAATTTCAATTTACCCTCTTCAGATCTCTCAACCAAACTCTCTTACCCTTTCATTACTTACTTGATCAAACCACCTCACACCACATACTGTCCTCAAACATCTCATTTCAAACACATTAACCCTCCTCTGCAAAACCCTATCTATACCCCATGCCTTGCAACCATATAACATAGTTGGAACCATTATTCCTTCAAATATACCCATTTTTGCTTTCTGAGATAATGTTCTCACCTTCCACACATTCTTCAATGCTCCCAAAACTTTCGCCCCCTCCCCCACCCTATAACTCACTTCTGCTTCCATGGTTCCATCTGCTACCTAATCCACTCTCAAATATCTAAAACACTTCACATCCTCCAGTTTTTCTCCATTCATACTTAACCTCCCAACTGACTTGTCCCTCAGCCCTACTGTACCTAATAACCTTGCTCTTATTCACATTTACTCTCAGCATTCTGCTTTCACACACTTTACCAAATTCAGTCACCTGCTTCTGCAATTCTGAAGAATAAGATGTTTTGGAAGGAGGGACATAAAGTGCATATGACAAGAGAACAAATGAGAACATCAGTGAAAGGGTGTAATGGGGAGGTAATAACAAGTAGTGGTCATGTGAGGAGATGGAGTGAGTATTCTGAAGATTTCTTAACTGTGTTTGATGAGAGAGTGGCAAATATAGGGTGTTTTGGTCGAGGTGGTGTGCAAAGTGAGAGGGTTAAGGAGAATAATTTGGTAAACACAGAAGAAGTAGTGAAAGCTTTGCGGAAGATGAAAGCCAGTAAGGCAGCGGGTTTGGATGGTATTACAGTGGAATTTATTAAAAAATGGGGTGACTGGGTTGTTGACTGGTTGGTAAGGATATTTAATGTATGTATGGCTCAGGGCGAGGTGCCTGAGGATTGGCGGAATGTATCCATAGTGCCATTCTAAAAAAAGGCAAAGGGGATAAAGTTGAGTATTCAAATTACAAAGGTATAAGTTTGTTGAGTATTCTTGGGAAATTATTGAGGAGGTTATTGATTGACAGGGTGAAGGCATGTACAGAGCATCAGACAGGGGAAGAGCAGTGTTGTTAAAGGAAGAGATAAAGGATGTGTGGATCAGGTGTTTGCTCTGAAGAATGTGAGAAATACTTAGAAAAGCAAATGGTGTTATATGTAGCATTTATGGATCTGGAGAAGGCATATGATAGAGTTGATAGAGATGCTCTGTGGAAGGTGTTAAGAATAATGGTGTAGGTGGAAAGTTCCTAGAAGCACTGAAAAGTTTTTATTGAGGTTGTAAGGCATGTGTACGAGTAAGAAGAGAGTAGAGTGATTGGTCATCAGTAAATGTCGGCTTGCGGCAGGGGTGCGTGATGTCTCCTTGGCTGTTTAATTTGTTAATGGATGGGGTTGTTAGGAAGGCTAACGCATTGTCTCTCCTGGTACTTCCTCAAACAAGTCTCCTTCCCAAGCTCACTTACTCTCACCACTCTCTTCACCCCAACATTCTCTCTTCTTTTATGAAAACCTCTACAAATCTTCACCTTCACCTCCACAAGATAATGATCAGACATCCCTCCACTTGCACCTCTCAGCACATTAACATCCAAAAGTCCCTCTTTCACGTGCCTATCAATTAACACGTAATCCAATAACGCTCTCTGTCCATCTCTCCTACTTACATACATTTTTTTTTTTTTTTTTGTCGCTGTCTCCCGCGTTTGCGAGGTAGCGCAAGGAAACAGACGAAAGAAATGGCCCAACCCACCCCCATACACATGTATATACATACGTCCACACACGCAAATATACATACCTACACAGCTTTCCATGGTTTACCGCAGACGCTTCGCATGCCCTGATTCAATCCACTGAAAGCACGTCAACCCCGGTATACCACATCGATCCAATTCACTCTATTCCTTGCCCCCCTTTCACCCTCCTGCATGTTCAGGCCCCGATCACTCAAAATCTTTTTCACTCCATCTTTCCACCTCCAATTTGGTCTCCCACTTCTCCTCGTTCCTTCCACCTCCGACACATATATCCTCTTGGTCAATCTTTCCTCACTCATTCTCTCCATGTGCCCAAACCATTTCAAAACACCCTCTTCTGCTCTCTCAACCACGCTCTTTTTATTTCCACACATCTCTCTTACCCTTACGTTACTTACTCGATCAAACCACCTCACACCACACATTGTCCTCCAACATCTCATTTCCAGCACATCCATCCTCCTACGCACAACTCTATCCATAGCCCACGCCTCGCAACCATACAGCATTGTTGGAACCACTATTCCTTCAAACATACCCATTTTTGCTTTGCGAGATAATGTCCTCGACTTCCACACATTCTTACATACATATACCTATGTATATCTCTCTTTTTAAACCAGGTATTCCCAATCACCACTCCTTTTTCAGCACATGAATCTACAAGCTCTTCACCATTTCCATTTACAACACTGAACACCCCATGTATACCAAATTATTCCCTCAACTACCACATTACTCACCTTTGCATTCAAATCACCCATCACTATAACCCGGTCACGTGCATCAAAACCACTAACACACTCATTCATGTGCTCCCAAAACAATTGCCTCTCATAATCTTTCTTCTCATTCCCAGGTGCATATGCACCAATAATCACCCATCTCTCTCCATCAACTTTCAGTTTTACCCAAATCAATCTAGAGTTTACTTTCTTACACTCTATAACATACTCCCACCACTACTGTTTCAGGAGTAGTGCTACACCTTCATTTGCTCTTGTCCTCTCACTAAACCCTGACTTTACTCCCAGGACATTCCCAAACCACTATTCCCCTTTACCCTTGAGCTTCGTTTCATTCAGAGCCAAAACATCCAGGTTCCTTTCCTCAAACATACTACCTATCTCTCCTTTTTTCTCATCTTGGTTACATCCACACACATTTAGACACCCCAATCTGAGCCGTCGAGGAGGATGAGCACTCCCCACATGACTCCTTCTGTTTCCCCTTTAAGAAATTTAAAATACAAGGAGGGGAGTGTTTCTAGCCCCCTGCTCCCGTCCCCTTTAGTCGCCTTCTATGACATGTGAGGAATGCGTGGAAAGTATTCTTTCTCCCCTATCCCCTATATATATATATATATATATATATTTTTTTTTTTTGCTTTGTCGCTGTCTCCCGCGTTTGCGAGGTAGCGCAAGGAAACAGACGAAAGAAATGGCCCAACCCACCCCCATACACATGTATATACATACGTCCACACACGCAAATATACATACCTACACAGCTTTCCATGGTTTACCCCAGACGCTTCACATGCCCTGATTCAATCCACTGACAGCATGTCAACCCCGATATACCACATCGATCCAATTCACTCTATTCCTTGCCCTCCTTTCACCCTCCTGCATGTTCAGGCCCCTATATATATATATATATATATATATATATATATATATATATATATATATATATATATATATATATATATATTTTTTTTTTTTATACTTTGTCGCTGTCTCCCGCGTTTGCGAGGTAGCGCAAGGAAACAGACGAAAGAAATGGCCCAACCCCCCCCCATACACATGTATATACATACGTCCACACACGCAAATATACATACCTACACAGCTTTCCATGGTTTACCCCAGACGCTTCACATGCCTTGATTCAATCCACTGACAGCACGTCAACCCCAGTATACCACATTGCTCCAATTCACTCTATTCCTTGCCCTCCTTTCACCCTCCTGCATGTTCAGGCCCCGATCACACAAAATCTTTTTCACTCCATCTTTCCACCTCCAATTTGGTCTCCCTCTTCTCCTCGTTCCCTCCACCTCCGACACATATATCCTCTTGGTCAATCTTTCCTCACTCATTCTCTCCATGTGCCCAAACCACTTCAAAACACCCTCTTCTGCTCTCTCAACCACGCTCTTTTTATTTCCACACATCTCTCTTACCCTTACGTTACTCACTCGATCAAACCACCTCACACCACACATTGTCCTCAAACATCTCATTTCCAGCACATCCATCCTCCTGCGCACAACTCTATCCATAGCCCATGCCTCGCAACCATACAACATTGTTGGAGCCACTATTCCTTCAAACATACCCATTTTTGCTTTCCAAGATAATGTTCTCGACTTCCACACATTCTTCAAGGCCCCCAGAATTTTCGCCCCCTCCCCCACCCTATGATCCACTTCCGCTTCCATGGTTCCATCCGCTGCCAGATCCACTCGCAGATATCTAAAACACTTCACTTCCTCCAGTTTTTCTCCATTCAAACTCACCTCCCAATTGACTTGACCCTCAACCCTACTGTACCTAATAACCTTGCTCTTATTCACATTTACTCTTAACTTTCTTCTTCCACACACTTTACCAAACTCAGTCACCAGCTTCTGCAGTTTCTCACATGAATCAGCCACCAGCGCTGTATCATCAGCGAACAACAACTGACTCACTTCCCAAGCTCTCTCATCCCCAACAGACTTCATACTTGCCCCTCTTTCCAAAACTCTTGCATTTACCTCCCTAACAACCCCATCCATAAACAAATTAAACAACCATGGAGACATCACACACCCCTGCCGCAAACCTACATTCACTGAGAACCAATCACTTTCCTCTCTTCCTACACGTACACATGCCTTACATCCTCGATAAAAACTTTTCACTGCTTCTAACAACTTGCCTCCCACACCATATATTCTTAGTAACTTCCACAGAGCATCTCTATCAACTCTATCATATGCCTTCTCCAGATCCATAAATGCTACATACAAATCCATTTGCTTTTCTAAGTATTTCTCACATACATTCTTCAAAGAAAACACCTGATCCACACATCCTCTACCACTTCTGAAACCACACTGCTCTTCCCCAATCTGATGCTCTGTACATGCCTTCACCCTCTCAATCAATACCCTCCCATATAACTTACCAGGAATACTCAACAAACTTATACCTCTGTAATTTGAGCACTCACTCTTATCCCCTTTGCCTTTGTACAATGGCAATATGCAAGCATTCCGCCAATCCTCAGGCACCTCACCATGAATCATACATACATTAAATAACCTTACCAACCAGTCAACAATACAGTCACCCCCTTTTTTTATTTAATTCCATTGCAATACCATCTAAACCTGCTGCCTTGCCGGCTTTCATCTTCCGCAAAGCTTTTACTACCTCTTCTCTGTTTACCAAATCATTTTCCCTAACCCTCTCACTTTGCACACTACCTCGACCAAAACACCCTATATCTGCCACTCTATCATCAAACACATTCAACAAACCTTCAAAATACTCACTCCATCTCCTTCTCACATCACCACTACTTGTTATAACCTCCCCATTAGCCCCCTTCACTGAAGTTCCCATTTGCTCCCTTGTTTTACACACTTTATTTACCTCCTTCCAGAACATCTTTTTATTCTCCCTAAACTTTAGTGATACTCTCTCACCCCAACTCTCATTGGCCCTCTTTTTCACCTCTTGCACCTTTCTCTTGACCTCCTGTCTCTTTCTTTTAGATTTTTTTTTTCTTTTTGCTTTGTCGCTGTCTCCTGCGTTTGCGAGGTAGCGCAAGGAAACAGACGAAAGAAATGGCCCAACCCACCCCCATACACATGTATATACATACGTCCACACACGCAAATATACATACCTACACAGCTTTCCATGGTTTACCCCAGACGCTTCACATGCCTTGATTCAATCCACTGACAGCACATCAACCCCGGTATACCACATCGCTCCAATTCACTCTATTCCTTGCCCTCCTTTCACCCTCCTGCATGTTCAGGCCCCGATCAC
This sequence comes from Panulirus ornatus, assembly GCF_036320965.1. Lineage (NCBI taxonomy): Eukaryota > Metazoa > Arthropoda > Malacostraca > Decapoda > Palinuridae > Panulirus > Panulirus ornatus. The sequence goes on from NC_092269.1 coordinate 12,855,813, forward strand.
ACAAAATCTTTTTCACTCCATCTTTCCACCTCCAATTTGGTCTCCCTCTTCTCCTCGTTCCCTCCACCTCCGACACATATATCCTCTTGGTCAATCTTTCCTCACTCATTCTCTCCATGTGACCAAACCATTTCAAAACACCCTCTTCTGCTCTCTCAACCACGCTCTTTTTATTTCCACACATCTCTCTTACCCTTACGTTACTTACTCGATCAAACCACCTCACACCACACATTGTCCTCAAACATCTCATTTCCAGCACATCCATCCTCCTGCGCACAACTCTATCCATAGTCCACGCCTCGCAACCATAAAACATTGTTGGAACCACTATTCCTTCAAACCTACCCATTTTTGCTTTCCGAGATAATGTTCTCGACTTCCACACATTCTTCAAGGCTCCCAGAATTTTCGCCCCCTCCCCCACCCTATGATCCACTTCCGCTTCCATGTTTCCATCCGCTGCCAGATCCACTCCCAGATATCTAAAACACTTCACTTCCTCCAGTTTTTCTCCATTCAAACTCACCTCCCAATTGAATTGACCCTCAACCCTACTGTACCTAATAACCTTGCTCTTATTCACATTTACTCTTAACTTTCTTCTTTCACACACTTTACCAAACTCAGTCACCAGCTTCTGCAGTTTCTCACATGAATCAGCCACCAGCGCTGTATCATCAGCGAACAACAACTGACTCACTTCCCAAGCTCTCTCATCCCCAACAGACTTCATACTTGCCCCTCTTTCCAAAACTCTTGCATTCACCTCCCTAACAACCCCATCCATAAACAAATTAAACAACCATGGAGACATCACACAACCCTGCCGCAAACCTACATTCACTGAGAACCAATCACTTTCCTCTCTTCCTACACGTACACATGCCTTACATCCTCGATAAAAACTTTTCACTGCTTCTAACAACTTGCCTCCCACACCATATATTCTTAATACCTTCCACAGAGCATCTCTATCAACTCTATCATATGCCTTCTCCAGATCCATAAACGCTACATACAAATCCATTTGCTTTTCTAAGTATTTCTCACATACATTCTTCAAAGCAAACACCTGATCCACACATCCTCTACCACTTCTGAAACCACACTGCTCTTCCCCAATCTGATGCTCTGTACATGCCTTCACCCTCTCAATCAATACCCTCCCATACAATTTGCCAGGAATACTCAACAAACTTATACCTCTGTAATTTGAGCACTCACTCTTATCCCCTTTGCCTTTGTACAATGGCACTATGCACGCATTCCGCCAATCCTCAGGCACCTCACCATGAGTCATACATACATTAAATAACCTTACCAACCAGTCAACTATACAGTCACCCCCTTTTTTAATAGATTCCACTGCAATACCATCCAAACCTGCTGCCTTGCCGGCTTTCATCTTTCGCAAAGCTTTTAACTACCTCTTCTCTGTTTACCAAATCATTTTCCCTAACCCTCGCACTTTCCACACCACATCGACCAAAACACCCTATATCTGCCACTCTATCATCAAACACATTCAACAAACCTTCAAAATACTCACTCCATCTCCTTCTCACATCACCACTACTTGTTATCACCTTCCCATTTGCGCCCTTCACTGAAGTTCCCATTTGCTCCCTTCTCTTACGCACTTTATTTACCTCCTTCCAGAACATCTTTTTATTCTCCCTAAAATTTAATGATACTCTCTCACCCCAACTCTCATTTGCCCTTTTTTTCACCTCTTGCACCTTTCTCTTGACCTCCTGTCTCTTTCTTTTATATGTCTCCCACTCAATTTCATTTTTTCCCTGCAAAAATCATCCAAATGCCTCTCTCTTCTCTTTCACTAATACTCTTACTTCTTCATCCCACCACTCACTACCCTTTCTAATCAACCCACCTCCCACTCTTCTCATGCCACAAGCATCTTTTGCGCAAGCCATCACTGATTCCCTAAATACATCCCATTCCTCCCCCACTCCCCTTACTTCCATTGTTCTCACCTTTTTCCATTCTGTACTCAGTCTCTCCTGGTACTTCCTCACACAAGTCTCCTTCCCAAGCTCACTTACTCTCACCACCCTCTTCACCCCAACATTCACTCTTCTTTTCTGGAAACCCATACAAATCTTCACCTTAGCCTCCACAAGATAATGATCAGACATCCCTCCAGTTGCACCTCTCAGCACATTAACATCCAAAAGTCTCTCTTTCGCGCGCCTGTCAATTAACACGTAATCCAATAACGCTCTCTGGCCATCTCTCTTACTTACATAAGTATACTTATGTATATCTCGCTTTTTAAACCAGGTATTCCCAATCATCAGTCCTTTTTCAGCACATAAATCTACAAGCTCTTCACCATTTCCATTTACAACACTGAACACCCCATGTATACCAATTATTCCCTCAACTGCCACATTACTCACCTCTGCATTCAAATCACCCATCACTATAACCCGGTCTCGTGCATCAAAACCACTAACACATTCATTCAGCTGCTCCCAAAACACTTGCCTCTCATGATCTTTCTTCTCATGCCCAGGTGCATATGCACCAATAATCACCCATCTCTCTCCATCAACTTTCAGTTTTACCCATATTAATCGAGAATTTACTTTCTTACATTCTATCACATACTTCCACAACTCCTGTTTCAGGAGTACTGCTACTCCTTCCCTTGCTCTTGTCCTCTCACTAACCCCTGACTTTACTCCCAAGACATTCCCAAACCACTCTTCTCCTTTACCCTTGAGCTTCGTTTCACTCAGAGCCAAAACATCCAGGTTCCTTTCCTCAAACATACTACCTATCTCTCCTTTTTTCACATCTTGGTTACATCCACACACATTTAGGCACCCCAATCTGAGCCTTCGAGGAGGATGAGCACTCCCCGCGTGACTCCTTCTTCTGTTTCCCATTTTAGAAAGTTAAAAAAATACAAGGAGGGGAGGATTTCTGGCCCCCCGCTCCCGTCCCCCTTTTATATATCTCCCACAAAATTGCATTTTTTCCCTGCAAAAATTGTCCGAATGCCTCTCTCTTCTCTTTCACTAATAATCTTACTTCTTCATCCCACCACTCACTACCCTTTCTAATCAGCCCACCTCCCACGCTTCTCATGCCACAAGCATCTTTTGCGCAAGCCATCACTGCTTCCCTAAATACATCCCATTCCTCTCCCAATCCCCTTACCTCCTTTGTTCTCACCTTTTTCCATTCTGTACTCAGTCTCTCCTGGTACTTCCTTAGACAAGTCTCCTTCCCAAGCTCACTTACTCTCACCACCCTCTTCACCCCAACATTCTCTCTTCTTTTCTGAAAACCCATAAAAATCTTCACTTTCACCTCCACAAGATAATGATCAGACATCCCTCCAGTTGCACCTCTCAGCACATTAACATCCAAAAGTCTCTCTTTCGCGCCCCTGTCAATTAACACATAATCCAATAACGCTCTCTGGCCACCTCTCCTACTTACATACATATATACATTTACATATATACATATATATATATTTATTTCTATTTTGCTTTGTTGCTGTCTCCCGCGTTTGCAAAGTAGCGCAAGGAAACAGACGAAAGAAATGGCCCAACCCACCACCATACACATGTATATACATACACATCCACACATGCAAATATACATACCTATATATCTCAATGTACACATATATATATACACACAGACACATACATATATACCCATGCACACAATTCACACTCTCTGCCTTTATTCATTCCCATCGCCACCTCGCCACACATGGAATACCATCCCCCTCCCCCCTCATCTGTGTGAGGTAGGGCTAGGAAAAGACAACAAAGGCCACATTCGTTCACACTCAGTCTCTAGCTGTCATGCAATAATGCCCGAAACCACAGCTCCCTTTCCACATCCAGGCCCCACACAACTTTCCATGGTTTACCCCAGACGCTTCACATGCCCTGATTCAATCCACTGACAGCATGTCAACCCCGGTATACCACATCAATCCAATTCACTCTATTCCTTGCCCGCCTTTCACCCTCCTGCATGTTCAGGCCCCGATCACCCAAAATCTTTTTCACTCCATCTTTCCACCTCTAATTTGGTCTCCCACTTCTCCTCGTTCCCTCCACCTCCGACACATACATCCTCTTGGTCAATCTTTCCTCACTCATTCTCTCCATGTGCCCAAACCATTTCAAAACACCCTCTTCTGCTCTCTCAACCACGCTCTTTTTATTTCCACACATCTCTCTTACCCTTACATTACTTACCCGATCAAGCCACCTCACACCACACACTGTCCTCAAACATCTCATTTCCAGCACATCCACCCTCCTGCGCACAACTCTATCCATAGCCCACGCCTCACAACCATACAACATTGTTGGAACCACTATTCCTTCAAACCTACCCATTTTTGCTTTCCGAGATACTGTTCTCGACTTCCACACATTCTTCAAGGCTCCCAGGATTTTCGCCCCCTCCCCCAACCTATGATTCACTTCCGCTTCCATGGTTCCATCCGCTGCCAGATCCACTCCCAGATATCTAAAACACTTTACTTCCTCCAGTTTTTCTCTATTCAAACTTACCTCCCAATTGACTTGACCCTCAACCCTACTGTACCTAATAACCTTGCTCTTATTCACAATTACTCTTAACTTTCTTCTTTCACACACTTTACCAAACTCAGTCACCAGCTTCTGTAGTTTCTCACATGAATCAGCCACCAGCGCTGTATCGTCAGCGAACAACAACTGACTCACTTCCCAAGCTCTCTCATCCCCAACAGACTTCATACTTGCCCCTCTTTCCAAAACTCTTGCATTCACCTCCCTAACAACACCATCCATAAACAAATTAAACAACCATGGAGACAACACACACCCCTGCCGCAAACCTACATTCACTGAGAATCAATCACTTTCCTCTCTTCCTACACGTACACATGCCTTACATCCTCAATAAAAACTTTTCACTACTTCTAACAACTTGCCTCCCACACCATATATTCTTAATACCTTCCACAGAGCATCTCTATCAACTCTATCATATGCCTTCTCCAGATCCATAAATGCTACATACAAATCCATTTGCTTTTCTAAGTATTTCTCACATACATTCTTCAAAGCAAACACCTGATCCACACATCCTCTACCACTTCTGAAACCACACTGCTCTTCCCCAATCTCATGCTCTGTACATGCCTTCACCCTCTCAATCAATACCCTCCCATATAATTTACCAGGAATACTCAACAAACTTATACCTCTGTAATTTGAGCACTCACTCTTATCCCCTTTGCCTTTGTACAATGGCTCTATGCACGCATTCCGCCAATCCTCAGGCACCTCACCATGAGTCATACATACATTAAATAACCTTACCAACCAGTAAACAATACAGTCACCCCCTTTTTTAATAGATTCCACTGCAATACCATCCAAACCTGCTGCCTTGCCGGCTTTCATCTTCCGCAAAGCTTTTACTACCTCTTCTCTGTTTACCAAATCATTTTCCCTAACCCTCTCACTTTGCACACCACCTCGACCAAAACACCCTATATCTGCCACTCTATCATCAAACACATTCGACAAACCTTCAAAATACTCACTCCATCTCCTTCTTACATCACCACTACTTGTTATCACCTCCCCATTTGCGCCCTTCACTGAAGTTCCCATTTGCTCCCTTGTCTTATGCACTTTTATTTACCTCCTTCCAGAACATCTTTTTATTCTCCCTAAAATTTAATGATACTCTCTCACCCCAACTCTCATTTGCCCTCTTTTTCACCTATTGCACCTTTCTCTTGACCTCCTGTCTCTTTCTTTTATACATCTCCCACTCATTTGCATTTTTCCCTGCAAAAATCATCCAACTGCCTCTCTCTTCTCTTTCACTAATAATCTTACTTCTTCATCCCACCACTCACTACCCTTTCTAATCAGCCCACCTCCCACGCTTCTCATGCCACAAGCATCTTTTGTGCAATCCATCATTGATTCCCTAAATACATCCCATTCCTCCCCCACTCCCCTTACTTCCATTGTTCTCACATTTTTCTATTCTGTACTCAGTCTCTCCTGGTACTTCCTCACACAAGTCTCCTTCCAAAGCTCACTTACTCTCACCACCCTCTTCACCCCAACATTCACTCTTCTTTTCTGAAAACCCATACAAATCTTCACCTTAGCCTCCACAAGATAATGATCAGACATCCCTCCAGTTGCACCTCTCAGCACATTAACATCCAAAAGTCTCTCTTTTGCGCGCCTGTCAGTTAACACGTAATCCAATAACGCTCTCTGGCCATCTCTCCTACTTACATACGTATACTTATGTATATCTCGCTTTTTAAACCAGGTATTCCCAATCACCAGTCCTTTTTCAGCACATAAATCTACAAGCTCTTCACCATTTCCATTTACAACACTGAACACCCCATGTATACCAATTATTCCCTCAACTGCCACATTACTCACCTTTGCATTCAAATCACCCATCACTATAACCCGGTCTCGTGCATCAAAACCACTAACATACTCATTCAGCTGCTCCCAAAACACTTGCCTCTCATGATCTTTCTTCTCATGCCCAGGTGCATATGCACCAATAATCACCCATCTCTCTCCATCAACTTTCAGTTTTACCCATATTAATCGAGAATTTACTTTCTTACATTCTATCACATACTCCCACAACTCCTGTTTCAGGAGTACTGCTACTCCTTCCCTTGCTCTTGTCCTCTCACTAACCCCTGACTTTACTCCCAAGACATTCCCAAACCACTCTTCTCCTTTCCCCTTGAGCTTTGTTTCACTCTGAGCCAAAACATCCAGGTTCCTTTCCTCAAACATACTACCTATCTCTCCTTTTTTCACATCTTGGTTACATCCACACACATTGTGTGTATGTTGGTGATGGGCCATTCTCATCGTATGGGGGGGGGGGGGGTTGGGCCATTTCTTTCGTCTGTTTCCTTGCGCTACCTCGCAAACGCGGGAGACAGCGACAAAGTATTAAAAAAAAAAAAAAAAAAAAAAAAAAAAAAAAAAAAAATCCTGAACTTAAATGTAAACTCATTTTTTCATACTTGGCAGCCATTTCCCGTGTTAATGAGGCAGCATCAGGAACAGGAACAGACAAAGAAAGGCTGCATCTGCTCACATCCATTCTCTTGCTGTCACTGAAACTACAACCCCCCTATCAACAAGCAGGCTCCAAACACCTTTTTTTCATGGTTTACAATGAATGCTTCACGTGCCCTAGTTTATCCCAGTGACAATAAATCATCTCCAGTAAACCGCATCGTTCCAATTCACGCCTTTCCTCCTTCAGCATGGTTCAAGCCTCTACCTCTCAAAATCTTGTACACTCTATCATTCCATGTCCAATTCATTCTCCACTTTCTCCTCACTCCCTCCACTTCTGCCTCATATATCCTCTTTGTCAACCTTTTACCACCCATTCCCTTCAAGCGTCCAAACCATTTCAGCACACCCTCTTCCGGTCTCTCAACTACACTCTTTTCCTTAACACATCTCCCTTTTACCCATACTTAATCAAACCACTTCACACCACAAATTGTCCAAAAGCATTTCATTTCCAACACATCCATCCTTCTCCACACAGCCATATCTAGAGCCCTTGCCTCATATCTATAAAATATTGTTGAGACTACTGTAACTTCAAACTCATCCATTACTGCCCTCCAAGATAACTATATTTCCACACATTCTTCAGGGCTCCCAAACCGTTCACCCCCCTTACCCAACCATGCCTCACTTCCCCTTCCATAGTTCCATTCACCAGGTTTCTTACATCAAAACTGCCAATACAATACTCCTACTTCAGGAGTAGTGCTAATCCTTCCTCAGCTTTATTCATAAGACATTTCCAAACTATAATTTAACTTTAACCTTTTAACATCAAAAGTTACAATTACATGGGGCAATCCTCTCAAAAGCATGAGTTACTTACGGAGGCAGAAGGACGAAAAAGAATGTAAATGAACTGAACTGTGGTAGTTTCACCGCATAATGGCATGGTGTTGATTCGTTCTTGTTACTGGCAAGGAAAAAATCTTAATGAATATCAATAGTTTCATATCATTTTCTTTCAATACTTTGTAGATACTTTTATTCTACTTAATATGTAATAAATACACTACAAAGATACACCTGTTAACTTGCCCCTCCTACTTAAGCTACCTGTATAATATACACCCTAACTGATATACTTCATTTAATCATTATTGGTGAATAAACGGGCTGACTACTTCCAAATAAAGATAATCCTGTATAATATTAAGCTGAGAGAAGATAAGGAAAGGGAAGCTACTTTATTTAGTGTAGATGAAGTAAAATGCCTAAATGTCATTATTTCTGATCAAGTATATGTACATGAAATCCATATGGATATCTACTATTCATAATCACATAGATAAATTTTTAAAGATCCTGTTTGTCCTAATAGGAATGCAGACTGCATAGTTAAAAGAGTAATGCCCACAACTACGTTTATTAAAGCTTTTTAATATCTAAATTAAGAAAGTTATAGTTATACTTCAACAAAGTTATGAGTAATCAAAAGTCTTGTTTATACAATATCAATTAAGATAAATCAGCATTTGTATAAGTCACACCCAGAATAGCAAACAGCAAGCTACCATGAATCATGTTAATCGCAGCCCATTCCCATATACCTACCTAAAAGCGAGAAATTCATAAACTGTCACTTTCACTTTATTCTATCTATTCTTATAGACCACTGGAATGGTTGCAATACTTTCATTCTAACATACATTAAAATCCTTCCCTCATATAAAGAATAAAAGAATATGAAAGCCTTTAACATCACTATCATGAAAGTATAGAAAAGATTGCAATCCCCTTTAGTTATAGGAAAGACTGCCATTTCCTTTAGGATATACTAATACTTACTGTGCAGTGAAATACATAATGACACCCAAAGCAGCCCCTAGGATGACTAGAACACACGATTCTGGCACCAACCTTGACAGCTTATCTTTGAAATGGAAGGCTGTAAAGAGAAGCAACTCAGTGAATGGCTTTCCTTTGCAAACAATCCTTAACTACTTACAAAACATTTGAGATTCTGAGTACTCAACACTGTTCTTACATTTTAGCAAATATTTTGTTCTTCCCACCAGCAAATACTCTGTTCTTTTCACTAAGAGATACAATGTTCCTTGGCCCTCAAGTGAATCAGAAACTGTTCAACCTTCAACACTTAACATTAACCTAATAGTCAGAAACAAAAGCATAATTCAGTCACATTATCCTAAATTGAAACTTTAAACAGGAGAAAATCATATAAAATTCATGATTATATTAGCCTACATTTGATATCTAAACAGGACACAAGAATAATTCATGATCATGATTTGGTAAACAAAGAAGAGGTAGTGAAAGCTTTACAGAAGATGAAAGCTGGCAAGACAGCGGGTTTGGATGGTATTGAAGTGGAATTTATTAAAAAAGGGGGTGACTGTTGTTGACTGGTTGGTGAGGATATTCAGTGTATGTATGGCTCATGGTGAAGTGCCTGAGGATTGGCAGAATGCTTGCATAGTGCCATTGTACAAAGGCAAAGGGGATAAGAGTGAGTGCTCAAATTACAGAGGTATAAGTTTGTTGAGTATTCCTGGTAAATCATATGGGAGGGTATTGATTGAGAGGGTGAAGGTATGTACAGAGCATCAGATTGGGGAAGAGCAGTGCGGTTTCAGAAGTGGTAGAGGATGTGTGGATCAGGTGTTTGCTTTGAAGAATGAATGTGAGAAATACTTGGAAAAGGAAAGGGATGTGTATGTAGCATTTATGGATCTGGAGAAGGCATATGATAGAGTTGATAGAGATGATCTGTGGAAGGTATTAAGAATATATGGTGTGGGAGGCAAGTTGTTAGAAGCAGTGAAAAGTTTTTATCGAGGATGTAAGGCATGTGTATGTGTAGGAAGAGAGGAAAGTGATTGGTTCTCAGTGAATGTAGGTATGCGGCAGGGGTGTGTGATGTGTCCATGGTTGTTTAATTTGTTTATGGATGAGGTTGTTAGGGAGGTGAATGCAAGAGTTTTGGAAAGAGGGGCAAGTATGCAGTCTGTTGGGGATGAGAGAGCTTGGGAAGTGAGTCAGTTGTTGTTCGCTGATGATACAGCACTGGTGGCTGATTCATGTGAGAAACTGCAGAAGCTGGTGACTGAGTTTGGTAAAGTGTGTGAAAGAAGAAAGTTGAGAGTAAATGTGAATAAGAGCATTAGGTACAGTAGGGTTGAGGGTCAAGTCAATTGGGAGGTAAGTTTGAATGGAGAAAACTGGAGGAAGTAAAGTGTTTTAGATATCTGGGAGTAGATCTGGCAGCGGATGGAACCATGGAAGCAGAAGTGAATCATAGGGTCGGGGAGGGGGTGAAAATTCTGGGAGCCTTGAAGAATGTGTGGAAGTCGAGAACATTATCTCGGAAAGCAAAAATGGGTACGTTTGAAGGAATAGTGGTTCCTACAATGTTGTATGGTTGTGAGGCATGGGCTATGGATAGAGTTGTGCGCAGGAGGGTGGACGTGCTGGAAATGAGATGTTTGAGGACAATATGTGGTGTGAGGTGGTTTGATCGAGTAAGTAATGTAAGGGTAAGAGAGATGTGTGGAAATAAAAAAAGTGGTTGAGAGAGCAGAAGAGGGTGTCAATTTGAGGCGGTTTGGTTACATGGAGAGAATAAGTGAGGAAAGATTGACCAAGAGGATATATGTGTCAGAGGTGGAGGAAACGAGGAGAAGTGGGAGACCAAATTGGAGGTGGAAAGATGGAGTGAAAAAGATTTTGAGTGATCGGGGCCTGAGCATGCACGAGGGTGAAAGGCATGCAAGGAATAGAGTGAATTGGAACAATGTGGTATACCGGGGTCGACGTGCTGTCAATGCAATGAACCAGGGCATGTGAAGCGTCTGGGGTAGACCATGGAATGTTGTGTGGGGCCTGGATGTGGAAAGGGAGCTGTGTTTCAGTGCATTATTACATGACAACTAGAGACTGAGTGTGAACGAATGGGGCCTTTGTTGTCTTTTCCTAGCGCTACTTCGCACACGAGGGGGAGGGGGTTGTTATTCCATGTGTGGCGAGGTAGCGATGGGAATAAATAAAGGCAGACAGTATGAATTATGTACATGTGTATATATGTATATGTCTGTGTGTGTATATATATATGTGTACATTGAGATGTATAGGTATGTATATTTGCATGTGTGGACGTGTATGTATATACATGTGTATGTGGGTGGGTTGGGCCATTCTTTCGTCTGTTTCCTTGCTAATGCGGGAGACAGCGACAAAGCAAAATAATAAAAAAAAAAAAATTAACCTATGTACATGCCTTGACCCTCGCAATCAATACCCTCCCATATAATTTCCCAGGAATACTCAACAAACTTATACCTCTGTAATCTGAACACTCACCTTTATCCCCTTTACCTTTGCTCAAAGGCAATATACATGCATTCCACCAATCCTCAGGCACTTCACCAAGAGCCATACATACACTGAATATCCCACCAACCAGTCAACAACACAGTCACCCCCTTTTTTAATAAATTCCACTGCAATACCATCCAAACCCGCTGTCTTGCCAGCTTTCATCTTCCGCAAAGCTTTCACTACCTCTTCTCTGTTTACCATATCATTCTCTCTGACCATCTCACTTCGCACACCACCTCGACCAAAATACCCTATATCTGCCACTCTATCATCACACACATTCTACAAACCTTCAAAATACTTACTCCATCTCCCTCTCACTTCACAACTACTTGTTATTCCCTCACCATTTGCCACCTTCACTGATGTTCCCATTGTTCTCTTGATTGAGGAGGAGCAGTGTGGTCTCAGAAGTGGTAAAGGATGTGTGAATCAGGTGTTTGCTTTGAAAAATGTATGTGAGAAGTACTTAGAAAAGCACATGGATTTCTATGTAGCGTTTATGGATCTGGAGATGGAATATGATAGAGTTGATAGAGATGCTCTGTGGAAGGTATTATGAGTATATGGTGTGGGAGGTAGATTGCTGAAAGCAGTTAAAAGTTTTTATCAAGGATGTAAGGCATATGTACGAGTAAGAAGAGAGGAAAGTGAGTGGTTACCAGTGAATGTTGGTTTGCAGCAGAGATGCTTGATGTCTCTATGGTTGTTTAATTTGTTTATGGATGGGGTTGTTAGGGAGGTGAATTCAAGTTTTGGAGAGAGGGGCAAGTATGCAGTCTGTTGGGGATGAGAGGGTTTGGGAAGTGAGTCAGCTATTGTTTACTGATGATACAGTGCTGGTGGCTGATTCAGGTGAGAAACTGCAGAAGTTGGTGACTGAGTTTGATAAAGTGTGTGAAAAAAGAAAGCTGAGAGTAAATGTGAATAACAGCAAAGTTATTAGGTTCAGTAGGGTTGAGGGACAGGTCAATTGGAAGGTAAGTTTGAATGGAGAAAACCTGGGGGAAGTGAAGTGTTTCAGATATCTGGGAGTGGATTTGGCAGCAGATGGAACCATGGAAGCAGAAGTAAGTCACAAGGTGGGGGAGGGGGCAAAGGTTCTGGGAGCATTGAAAAATGTGTGGAAGGCAAGAACATTATCTCGGAAAGCAAAAATGAGTATATTTGAAGGAATAGTGGTTCCAACAATATCATATGGTTGCGAGGCGTGGGCTACAGATAGCGTTGTGCGAAAGAGGGTGAGTGTGTTGGAAATGAGATGTTTGAGAACAATATGTGGTGTGAGGTGGTTTGATCAAGTAAGAAATGAAAGGGTGAGAGAGATGTCTGGTAACAAAAAGAGTGTGGTTGAGAGGGCAGAAGACGGTGTATTGAAATGGTTTGGTCACATGGAGAGAATGAGTGAGGAAAGATTGACAAAGAGGGTATATGTGTCAGAGGTGGAGGGAACGAGGAGAAGTGGGAGACCCAATTGGAGGTGGAAGGATGGAGTGAAAAAAATTTTTGAGCGATTGGGGCCCGAACATGCAGGAGGGTGAAAGGCGTGCAAGGAATAGAGTGAATTGGAACGATGTGGTTATATCAGGGTCGACATGCTGTCAATGGATTGAACCAGGGCATGAATATGTACATGTGTATATATGTACATGTCTGTGTATGTATATGTCTTTCTCCTCATGCCCAGGAGCATAGGCACCAATAATCACCCATCTCTCTCCATCAACTTTCAGCTTTACCCATATCAATCTAGAGTTTACTTTCTTACACTCTCTCACATACTCCCACCACTCCTGTTTCAGTAGTAGTGCTACTCCTTCCCTTGCTCTTGTCCTCTCACAAACCCCTGACTTTACTCCCAAGACATTCCCAAACCACTCATCCCCTATACCCTTGAGCTTCGTTTCACTCAGAGCCAAAACATCCAGGTTCCTTCCCTCAAACATACTACCTATCTCTCCTTATTTCTCATCTTGGCTACATCCACACACATTCAGACACCCCAATCTGAGCCTTCGAGGAGGATGAGCACTCCTTGCGTGACTCCTTCTTCTGTTTCCCCTTCTAGAAAGTTAAAATACAAGGAGGGGAGGGTTTCTAGCCCCCCACTCCTGGAAGTGTTTTGGGAGCAACTGAGTGAGTGTGTTAGTAGTTTTGATGCACGAGACCAGGTTATAGTGATCGGTGATTTGAATGCAAAGGTGAATAATGTGGCAGTTGAGGAAATAATTGGTGTATATGGGGTGTTCAGTGTTGTAAATGGAAATGGTGAGGAGATTGTAGATTTATGTGCTGAAAAAGGACTGGTGATTGGGAATACCTGGTTTAAAAACAGAGATATACATAAGTATATGTATATAAGTAGGAGAGGTAGCCAGAGAGCGTTATTGGATTACATGTTAATTGATAAGCGCGCGAAAGAGAGACTTTTGGATGTTAATGTGCTGAGAGGTGCAACTGGAGGGATGTCTGATCATTATCTTGTGGAGGCGAAAGTGAAGATTTGTAGAGGTTTTCAGAAAAGAAGAGAGAATGTTGGGGTGAAGAGAGTGGTGAGAGTAAGTGAGTTTGGGAAGGAGACTGGTGTGAGGAAGTACCAGGAGAGACTGAGTACAGAATGGAAAAAGGTGAGAACAAAGGACGTAAGAGGAATGGGGGAGGAATGGGATGTATTTAGGGAAGCAGTGATGGCTTGTGCATAAGATGGCTTGTGGCATGAGAAGCGTGGGAGGTGGGCAGATCTGAAAGGGTAGCGATAGGTGGGATGAAGAAGTAAGACTGTTAGTGAAAGAGAAGAGAGAGGTATTTGGACGATATTTGCTAGGAAATAATGCACATGACTGGGAGATGTATAAAAGAAAGAGTCAGGAGATCAAGAGAAAGGTGCAAGAGGTGAAAAAGAGGGCAAATGAGAGTTGGGGTGAGAGAGTATCATTAAATTTCAGGAAGAATAAATAGATGTTTTGGAAGGAGGTAAATAAAGTGCGTAAGACAAGGAACAAATGGGAACTTCAGTGAAGGGGGCAAATGGGGAGGTGATAACAAGTAGTGGTGATGTGAGAAGGAGATGGAGTGAGTATTTTGAAGGTCTGTTGAATGTGTTTGATGATAGAGTGGCAGATATAGGGTGTTTTGGTCGAGGTGGTGTGCAAAGTGAGAGGGTTAGGGACAATGATTTGGTAAACAGAGATGAGGTAGTAAAAGCTTTATGGATGATGAAAGCCAGCAAGGCAGCAGGTTTGGATGGTATTGCAGTGGAATTTATCAAAAAAGGGGGTGACTGTATTGTTGACCAGTTGGTTAGATTATTTAATGTATGTATGACTCATGGTGAGGTGCCTGAGGATTGGCGGAATGCTTGCATAGTGCCATTATACAAAGGCAAAGGGGATAAAAGTGAGTGCTCAAATCACAGAGTTATAAGTTTGAGTATTCCTAGGAAATTATATGGGAGGGTATTGATTGAGAGGGTGAATGCATGTACAGAGCATCAGGTTGGGGAAGAGCAGTGTGGTTTCAGAAGTGGTAGAGGATGTGTGGATCAGGTGTTTGCTTTGATGAATGTATGAAAGAAATACTTATAAAAGCAAATGGATTTGTATGTCGCCTTTTTGGACCTAGAGAAGGCATATGATAGAGTTGATAGAGATGCTCTGCGGAAGGTATTACGAATATATGGTGTGGGAGGCAAGTTGTTAGAAGCAGTGAAAAGTTTTTATCAAGGATGTAAGGCATGTGTACGTGTAGGAAGAGAGGAAAGTGATTGGTTCTCAGTGAATGTTGGTTTGCTGTAGGGGTGCGTGATGTCTCCATGGTTGCTTAATTTGTTTATGGATGGGGTTGTTAGGGAGGTGAATGCAAGAGTTCTGGAAAGAGGGGCAAGTATGATGCAGTCTGTTGTGCATGAGAGAGCTTGGGAAGTGAGTCAGTTGTTCACTGATGATACAGCACTGGTGGCTGATTCATGTGAGAAACTGCAGAAGCTGATGACTGAGTTTGGTAAAGTGTGTGAAAGAGGAAAGCTGAGAGTAAATGTGAATATAAGAGCAAGGTTATCAGGTACAGTTGGGTTGAGGGACAAGTCAATTGGGAGGTAAGTTTGAATGGAGAAAAACTGGGGGAAGTGAAGTTTTTTAGATATCTTGGAGTGGATTTGGCAGTGGATGGAACCAAGGAGGCGGAAGTGAATCACAGGGTGGGGGAGGGGGCGAAAGTTCTGGGAGCGTTGAAGAATGTGTAGAAGTTGAGAACATTATCTTGGAAAGCAAAAATGGGTATGTTTGAAGGAATAGTGGTTCCAACAATGATGTAAGGTTGCGAGGCATGGGCTATAGATAGAGTTGTGCAGAGGAGGGTGGATGTGCTGGAAACGAGATGTTTGAGGACAATATGTGGTGTGAGGTGGTTTGATCGAGTAAGTAATGAAAGGGTACGAGAGATAGGTGGTGGTAAAAAGAGTGTGGTTGAGCGAGCAGAAGAGGGTGTTTTGAAATGGTTTGGTCACATGGAGAGAATTAGTGAGGAAAGATTGAGAAAGAGGATATATGTGTCAGAGGTGGAGGGAACAAGGAGAAGTGGGGGACCAAATTGGAGGTGGAAAGATGCAGTGAAAAAGATTTTGAATGATCGGGGCCTGAACATGCAGGAGGGTGAAAGGCGTGCAAGGAATAGAGTGAATTTGAACGATTTGGCATACCAGGGTCGACATGCTGTCAATGGATTGATCCAGGGCATGTGAAGCATTTGGGGTAAACCATGGAAAGTTCTGTGGGACCCGGATGTGGAAAGGGAGCTGTGGTTTCGGTGCATTATACATGACAGCTAGAGACTCTGAGAACGAATGTGGCCTTTGTTGTATTTTCCTAGTGCTACCCAGCGCACATGCGGGGGGGAGGGGATTGGTATTTCATTATGTGACGGGGTGGCGACAGGAATGAATAAGGGCAGACAGTATGAATTATGTACATGTGTATATATGTATATGTCTGAGTGTGTATATATATATGTATACATTGAGATGTATAGGTACGTATATGTGTGTGTGTGGATGTGTATGCATATACATGTGTATGTGGGTGGGTTGGGCCATTCTTTCGTCTGATTCCTTGCACTACCTCACCGACACAGGAGATAGCGACAAAGTATAATAAATAAAAAACAATGTATATGCATCTTATGTTGAAATTTATAGGTATGTATATGCGTGTGTGGGCGTGTATGTATATACAAGTGTGTGGGTGGGTTGGGCCATTCTTTCGTCTGTTTCCTTGCGCTACCTCGCTAATGCGGGAGACAGCGACAAAGTATAATAAAGAAATAAATAAACTAACCTATATTGGATCTCTAAACAGGAGACAAAAGCATAATTCATGGTTCTGTTAACCTATATTTGAACTCTAAAAACAGTTTTTCAAAAATAGATTCCACTTCGATTACTCTTAAAAGGACCATTCTTTCCTTTCAATATAGATGTGTTTCTGAAACAAGCACTCCATCCTCTATGCATTCATAACCTTTTTCATTTAAAACTCTATAATATAAATTACTGGTATTCCATCTTATCCATCCCAGACATGAGCTTCAAAAAAAAAAGGTGTGTATGTGTGTGTGTGTGTGTGTGTGTGTGTGTGTGTGTGTGTGTGAGTGTGTGTGTGTGTGTGTGTGTGTGTGTGTGTGTGTGTGTGTGTGTGTGTGTGTGTGTGTGTGTGTGAACTGCCATGAAAATAACATGAAAATAGTGATAAAAATGTCAATGGCCTCGTAAAGCAAGCAGAACTCTATTCCACCTGCATCACACACTGAAAAGACTATTAGGTGACATATGACGTTTTGGTTAGTCTAGGTTTCTTGAACTTGAATTAATGTTTATTCTGGAAAAAAGAAGTTGCAGTAAAAAAAACATACTTCTTTCTCATTACTGTTTGCTGTTTCCTGCATTAGTGAGGTAGTGCCATGAGAGAAGAAATGGCCACATTTGCTCACATCCATTTTCTAAGTGTCATGTGTACTGTACCAAAACCATAACCCCAGAGGCCTTACTGTGGTTTTCACAGCTGCTTCACATGCCCAGGTGGTCTACTGACAGCACGTCATCTCTTGCAGAACACATCACTCTTGTTCACTCCATCCCATACAAGCCTTACAACCTTCTGCTTGCTTGGGCCCCAATCACTTAAAACCTTGTTCAATCCTTCCTCCCATCTCCAATTCAGTCTCCCCTTTCTCTTTGTCCCCTCCACTTCTTGTACATATATTCTCTTTGCCAACCTCATTCTCTCCTTAAGTCCAAAACATTCTATCTCATTCTCTTCAACCCTCTTAATATCCTTAATATCACACGTCTCTCCTACTCTATCATTTCTACCATGATCAACCCTTCTCACATCTCATGCCATATTCAAACATCTAATTTCCAAAATATTTACCCTCTTCTGAGCATTCTAATTTATAGACCATGCCTCAAGATCATACAACAAATTGGGACCACTATACCTAAAATGTCCCCATCTTCACCCTACCAATGATCTTCAGTGCTCCCAGGACCTTCAACACCACACTCAACTGATGACTGTCTTTAGCCCCCATGGTTCCATTTACCACCATGTCCACAATTAGGTACTTAAAACACCTATTTCCTCTAAGTTTTAATCATTCAATCTCTCATGCCAAATAACCTATTCCTTTGCTATGCTAAACTTAATAACCTTGCTTTTATTCACATCTACTTTCAAATTTCTCTTTTAACACACTTTCTCAAAATCAGACACCAGCTTATGCAGTTTTTTACTCAAATCTGCCACCAGTGCTGTCATTAAGAATCAACTTACTCACCTCCTCACCCCATCTCCCTCAACCCTAATAGACTGCATTCTCCACACTCACCATTCCATCTATTAACAGATTAGATAGCCATGGTCAAACCACACACCCCTGCTGTAGACCCAACTTCACCTGAAACCATTCACTTCTTTTCCTACTCACACATATGCCTTACTCTATAAATAAAACACACCATGTATTTGTAATGCCCAAAAAGAATCTCTGGTTAAATTGATGAGAACTGCTATTGACGTTTGTGTAAATAAATTATACATTTCCTTTTTTCCATAGCCAGAGGTTGAACCATTATGTGACATTCATTTTTTTCATTCATTTCAAGCTAGAAGTTACAGTTTTCTAAATTGTTTCTTACATTTTTCATATGTATATATGTGTGTGTTTGTGTGTGTGTATATGTGCATATGTGTGTGTATGTGTGTGTATGTGTGTATGTATATATATATGTATATTATCCCTGGGGATAGGGGTGAAAGAATACTTCCCACGTATTCCTCGCGTGTTGTAGAAAGCGACTAGAGGGGACGGAAGCGGGGGGCCAGAAATCCTCCCCTCCTTGTATTAACTTTCTAAAATGGGAAACAGAAGAAGGAGTCACGCGGGGAGTGCTCATCCTCCTCGAAGGCTCAGAGTGGGGTGCCTAAATGTGTGTGGATGTAACCAAGATGTGAAAAAAGGAGAGATAGGTAGTATGTTTGAGGAAAGGAACCTGGATGTTTTGGCTCTGAGTGAAACGAAGCTCAAGGGTAAAGGGGAAGAGTGGTTTGGGAATGTCTGGGGAGTAAAGTCAGGGGTTAGTGAGAGGACAAGAGCAAGGGAAGGAGAAGCAATACTCCTGAAACAGGAGTTGTGGGAGTATGTGAAGGAGTGTAAGAAAGTAAATTCTCGATTAATATGGGTAAAACTGAAAGTTGATGGAGAGAGGTGGGTGATTATTGGTGCTTATGCACCTGGGCATGAGAAGAAAGATCAAGAGAGGCAAGTGTTTTGGGAGCAGCTGAATGAGTGTGTTAGTGGTTTTGATGCACGAGACCGGGTTATAGTGATGGGTGATTTGAATGCAAAGGTGAGTAATGTGGCAGTTGAGGGAATAATTGGTATACATGGGGTGTTCAGTGTTGTAAATGGAAATGGTGAAGAGCTTGTAGATTTATGTGCTGAAAAAGGACTGATGATTGGGAATACCTGGTTTAAAAAGCGAGATATACATAAGTATACTTATGTAAGTAGGAGAGATGGCCAGAGAGCGTTATTGGATTACGTGTTAATTGACAGGCGTGCGAAAGAGAGACTTTTGGATGTTAATGTGCTGAGAGGTGCAACTGGAGGGATGTCTGATCATTATCTTGTGGAGGCTAAGGTGAAGATTTGTATGGGTTTTCAGAAAAGAAGAGTGAATGTTGGGGTGAAGAGGGTGGTGAGAGTAAGTGAGCTTGAGAAGGAGACCTGTGTGAGGAAGTACCAGGAGAGACTGAGTACAGAATGGAAAAAGGTGAGAACAATGGAAGTAAGGGGAGTGGGGGAGGAATGGGATGTATTTAGGGAATCAGTGATGGATTGCGCAAAAGATGCTTGTGGCATGAGAAGAGTGGGAGGTGGGTTGATTAGAAAGGGTAGTGAGTGGTGGGATGAAGAAGTAAGAGTATTAGTGAAAGAGAAGAGAGAGGCATTTGGACGATTTTTGCAGAGAAAAAATGCAATTGAGTGAGAGATGTATAAAAGAAAGAGACAGGAGGTCAAGAGAAAGGTGCAAGAGGTGAAAAAAAGGGCAAATGAGAGTTGAGGTGAGAGAGTATCATTAAATTTTAGGGAAAATAAAAAGATGTTCTGGAAGGAGGTAAATAAAGTGCATAAGACAAGGGAGCAAATGGGAACTTCAGTGAAGGGCGCAAATGGGGAGGTGATAACAAGTAGTGGTGATGTGAGGAGAGAGTATTTCGAAGGTTTGTTGAATGTGTTTGATGATAGAGTGGCAGATATAGGGTGTTTTGGTCGAGGTGGTGTGCAAAGTGAGAGTGTTAGGGAAAATGATTTGGTAAACAGAGAAGAGGTAGTGAAAGCTTTGCGGAAGATGAAAGCCGGCAAGGCAGCAGGTTTCGATGGTACTGCAGTGGAATTTATTAAAAAAGGGGGTGACTGTATTGTTGACTGGTTGGTAAGGTTATTTAATGTATGTATGACTCATGGTGAGGTGCCTGAGGATTGGCGGAATGCGTGCATAGTGCCATTGTACAAAGGCAAAGGGGATAAGAGTGAGTGCTCAAATTACAGAGGTATAAGTTTGTTGAGTATTCCTGGTAAATTATATGGGAGGGTATTGATTGAGAGGGTGAAGGCATGTACAGAGCATCAGATTGGGGAAGAGCAGTGTGGTTTCAGAAGTGGTAGAGGATGTGTGGATCAGGTGTTTGCTTTGAAGAATGTATGTGAGAAATACTTAGAAAAGCAAATGGATTTGTATGTAGCATTTATGGATCTGGAGAAGGCATATGATAGAGTTGATAGAGATGCTCTGTGGAAGGTATTAAGAATATACGGTGTGGGAGGAAAGTTGTTAGAAGCAGTGAAAAGTTTTTATCGAGGATGTAAGGCATGTGTACGTGTAGGAAGAGAGGAAAGTGATTGGTTCTCAGTGAATGTAGGTTTGCGGCAGGGGTGTGTGATGTCTCCATGGTTGTTTAATTTGTTTATGGATGGGGTTGTTAGGGAGGTAAATGCAAGAGTTTTGGAAAGAGGGGCAAGTATGAAGTCTGTTGGGGATGAGAGAGCTTGGGAAGTGAGTCAGTTGTTGTTCGCTGATGACACAGCGCTGGTGGCTGATTCATGTGAGAAACTGCAGAAGCTGGTGACTGAGTTTGGTAAAGTGTGTGGAAGAAGAAAGTTAAGAGTAAATGTGAATAAGAGCAAGGTTATTAGGTACAGTAGGATTGAGGGTCAAGTCAATTGGGAGGTGAGTTTGAATGGAGAAAAACTGGAGGAAGTGAAGTGTTTTAGATATCTGGGAGTGGATCTGGCAGCGGATGGAACCATGGAAGCGGAAGTGGATCATAGGGTGGGGGAGGGGGAGAAAATTCTGGGAGCCTTGAAGAATGTGTGGAAGTCGAGAACATTATCTCGGAAAGCAAAAATGGGTATGTTTGAAGGAATAGTGGTTCCAACAATGTTGTATGGTTGCGAGGCGTGGGCTATGGATAGAGTTGTGCGCAGGAGGATGGATGTGCTGGAAATGAGATGTTTGAGGACAATGTGTGGTGTGAGGTGGTTTGATCGAGTGAGTAACGTAAGGGTAAGAGAGATGTGTGGAAATAAAAAGAGTGTGGTTGAGAGAGCAGAAGATGGTGTTTTGAAATGGTTTGGGCACATGGAGAGAATGAGTGAGGAAAGATTGACCAAGAGGATATATGTGTCGGAGGTGGAGGGAACGAGGAGAAGAGGGAGACCAAATTGGAGGTGGAAAGATGGAGTGAAAAAGATTTTGTGTGATCGGGGCCTGAACATGCAGGAGGGTGAAAGGAGGGCAAGGAATAGAGTGAATTGGAGCGATGTGGTATACCGGGGTTGACGTGCTGTCAGTGGATTGAATCAAGGCATGTGAAGCGTCTGGGGTAAACCATGGAAAGCTGTGTAGGTATGTATATTTGCGTGTGTGGACGTATGTATATACATGTGTAGGGGAGGGGTTGGGCCATTTCTTTCGTCTGTTTCCTTGCGCTACCTCGCAAACGCGGGAGACAGCGATAAAGTATAATAAAATAAATAAATAAAAATAAAAAGAATCTCTATCAGATGTATCATATGCTTTCACCAGATTCATAAAAGCCACATATAAATCCTTCTTTCTCTAAGTACTTCTCACACATATTCTTCAAAGCAAACACCTGAGTGACTTATCTTCTTTTACTCCTAAAATCAACTGTTCCTCCCCAATCTGATGCTTTAAGTTTGCCATCATCCTCTCAATCAAGTCTCCCACACAACTTTGGTTCACACAATAAACTTATCCCTCTGTAATTCAAACACTGACCTTTGTTCCACTTGAATTTATACAAAGGCAATAAAATAGTGTCACAGTACAGCACAGTTCGATATAAAGATTTCAATAAAGCATGGGATGTGCACCTATATTACATCCATTTTTCAACTGTAACACAAGCTGTCACAATATAATGCAAGGCCAGCTGGTTGCATGCTACAGGGTGCAGATGTAGCACATGCCACACTACCCAACATATCAGTTCTTTGCTAGCATTCAAAGATTAAGAATGCATCATTTGCCAATTGCATATTTCTACAATTCTGACCTCTTCAACCAGTCATCACTATGCCTAAGCAACTAGTAAATACTCCCTCTATTAGTGAACCTGTTCGAGATACTAAATGAACTCAAGCCTGGGTCTTGCTCTTCATCAGCTGCTTGCTATTATGGTGTTCATGAGAGTAAATCTGCACCATAAAATAGAAATGCAGATCTATCAGGAAAGCCTTTTCTCAACTATTCATTTTGAAGATGGCAATGCATCTCAGGATGCTGACATATCAGAAGATGAAGGATCTTCTTCCACTTAATCCTTTAACTTCCACTAAAAGTTCTCCCTACCCCGCCAAATACCGGACATTTCAAGATTAACGAGAAGTATTTTTCTTCTTAAAATATGGAAGATTATTCTAACAGAATGCAGAAAACAAATATACAAGTAAGTTTGGCTCAGGTCCAAGTAATATTACAGGAATAATTATTACATACTCATCTAGTACATTATGCTACACAGCCACAACTGACACTGCTAGATATGCACTTGCCACAAAGTAAACATTACTTTTTAGCTGTTTTGTGTGACTTTACATGAAATTCGTTGCTAATTACACTTACTTATTGCACACTTAGTTTTTTGTATTATGAATCATACAAAACTATCTGGTGACTGAGTTTGGTAAAGTGTGTGGAAGAAGAAAGTTAAGAGTAAATGTGAATAAGAGCAAGGTTATTAGGCACAGTAGGGTTGAGGGTCAAGTCAATTGGGAGGTGAGTTTGAATGGAGAAAAACTGGAGGAAGTGAAGTGTTTTAGATATCTGGGAGTGGATCTGGCAGCGGATGGAACCATGGAAGCGGAAGTGGATCATAGGGTGGGGGAGGGGGCGAAAATTCTGGGAGCCTTGAAGAATGTGTGGAAGTCGAGAACATTATCTCGGAAAGCAAAAATGGGTATGTTTGAAGGAATAGTGGTTCCAACAATGTTGTATGGTTGCGAGGCGTGGGCTATGGATAGAGTTGTGTGCAGGAGGATAGATGTGCTGGAAATGAGATGTTTGAGGACAATGTGTGGTGTGAGGTGGTTTGATCGAGTAAGTAACGTAAGGGTAAGAGAGATGTGTGGAAATAAAAAGAGCGTGGTTGAGAGAGCAGAAGATGGTGTTTTGAAATGGTTTGGGCACATGGAGAGAATGAGTGAGGAAAGACTGACCAAGAGGATATATGTGTCGGAGGTGGAGGGAACGAGGAGAAGAGGGAGACCAAATTGGAGGTGGAAAGATGGAGTGAAAAAGATTTTGTGTGATCGGGGCCTGAACATGCAGGAGGGTGAAAGGAGGGCAAGGAATAGAGTGAATTGGAGCGATGTGGTATACCGGGGTTGACGTGCTGTCAGTGGATTGAATCAAGGCATGTGAAGCGTCTGGGGTAAACCATGGAAAGCTGTGTAGGTATGTATATTTGCGTGTGTGGACGTATGTATATACATGTGTATGGGGGTGGGTTGGGCCATTTCTTTCGTCTGTTTCCTTGCGCTACCTCGCAAACGCGGGAGACAGCGAAAAAAAAAAAAAAAAAACTATGTAATACTTTTTGAGAAGATTATGTGAATGTGGTTGGCATCAGCTAAGGAGGGTCAACAAGGGTATGTTGGCCTACCAACAGCCACAAAGGTGATTTTTTTTGTCTTTTCTATTTGTTTTGCCTCAAATCTTCTCCATTTTAGCTTATCATGCTTCCCAGAAAAAATCAATATTTTTTAGTCTGAAGAGGTAGCACTATTGCTGAAGCAGGAGTTGTGGAAATGTGAGAAAGAATGTAAGGAAATGAGTTCCACACTGATGTGGGTAAAAAGGAAAGTGGATTGTGAAAGAAAGGTGAGTATTAGAGGTTATACACCTGACCATGAGAAGGAAGATGACGAGAGGAAAGTGGTTTGGGAGCAGCGGAGTGTATGTATCAGCAAGAGATCATCAGGTATTAGCTATGGATGAGTTAAATGTGAGTGAGTATCATGGCAGTTAAGGGTATGACTGAGGGACACAGGCTTTTGAGGAGGTGAAGAGGAAAATGCATGCAAGAATGTTGACTGATAGCATGACGGAAGTGACTGAATGCAGAATAAGTGAGGAATAAGGGGGTTTAGAAAAAGCAGGGATGTAAAGAGCAGGTTTTTGTGGTGAGTGATTGTGGAAAAATGTCTGGCAAAAGGTAAGAAGCTGTATGTGGCTTTTATGGATCTGGAGAAAGTGTATGACTGAGTTGAGTGCAATGCTTTATGGGATGTGGTAAGGATATATGGGGTTGGAAGACAACTGCTAGATTTACAAAAGCCTTCCATAGAGAAGCAAATGCATGTGGAAGAGTGGGTAGAATTGAATGAAAGTTTTGGCATACATATGGGTGTGAGGCTGGGTTGTTAGATGTCACCATGGCTTTTCAACATCTATATGGATCGAGTGATAAGAAAAGTGAAAACAAAATTAAGGAAAGGAGACGCAGAGATAAAGTGTTGTGGTGAAGTATGGTGGCTAGTGAAGCATGTTTGTGGATGATCCTGTGTTGTTTGCTGAGAGTTAAGAGCAGTTGCAGAAGGCTGAAAGTGTGTTTCATGATGTGTGTAAGCATGTGCAATTGAAGGTAAATGCATGTAAAAGTAAAATTATAGTGTTTGAAAGGGTATGGAGTGAAAGTGTAGATGCTGCAAAACCCTATAGGGTGAAAAAAGTTTTCTACTGTGTTACAGATAAGGGGGAAGAAAGACTGAAAGAGGCAAGAGAATGTAAGTATTCAGGAGTTATCTTGGTTAAGTTTGGGGAAATGGGAGGAGAGATAAGGTGAGAGAGCAGTACAAAGTAGAAGAGTCACTGGATCCCTTAATATAATAATGAAGGGTAGAGATGTAAGTATGGAAGTGAAGAAAGGATTAAGGGTCAGCAAAGTCCTCCTAGCCCTGACCTGTGCAGCGAAAATATGAACAGAGGTCAAGAATCCAGACTTTAGAAATGAGCTATTTGAGAGGAGTATGTGGTATGAATAGCTGGAATGAAGAAAGAAATGAAGTGGTGTAAGAGAGATAACATATAGCAGGGAATGCAAAGGGAATGAACTGTGGACTGGTAAGGTGGGTGAAAAATAATAATTTGAGGTTGTTTAGTCACATGGAAAGAATACACGATGGAGAGTTCATAAAGAGAGTATATGAGAGAGCAATTAAGGGGTTGATGAGAGAAGACCATCTATGACATGGTGAAATATATAGGAAGAATACTGGAGGGAAAGAAATGATGGAAGAATGCATGGAATGGTGTATGCAAGGGAAGCACGTAAGGACAGTTATAAATGGAGATTCTTTTACCATGGCCACCCCCTTGATGGGAGTTCCCAAAGAGAATGGGCATCTGACATACTAAAAGAGAGATAGAGTGGGAAAGAGGTCTGATAATAACAGTGTGGTGAAGAGAGCTGAAGAGAAAGTGCTAAAATGGTTTGGACACACAAAGAAATTGAGTGAGATGTTGACAAAGAAGATATATGTCAGAAAAGGAGGGGAAAAGGAGATAGGGATACCAAACTGGAGATGGAAGGATAGGATGAAAGACTCTGAGTACTTAAGGTCTTAATATGCAAAAGGGTGAAAGACATGCACAGAACTAGGTGAAGTGGATCAATGTGGTATATAAGGGGAGACTTGCCATCAATGAACTGAACCAAGGAATATGATGCAGTTGGGGGATAACATGTAAAGATCTATGGGGCCTGGCTGAGGATAGGAGATTGTGGTTTCCTCGCAATATACACCACAGCTAGAGAATGGATGTGACTGACTGAGGCTTCTTTTTCATATGTTCCTCGTGACTGCTATTTGTTTGTTACTGGGACAGAGTTTTACACTCATGTTCTTCCATATCTTAACCTTGTGTATATATACCATGTCTTTATGCCAATGTATGTATGCACACACACACATGCTCACACCTTAGCTCATGCCAGGTACCCATTTTATCGACCAGCCCATAGGGAAAGAACATTGTGGAGCATGAACTGGCTGCTGCTACAAGGATTCAAACCTAAGTAAGTTTGATCCCATGCGGCCTATGCATGCACGACATTCAGTAATGCTAACTGTTATACAAAAATGTTCAAACCCCACTAACTACAAGACACAGGTCTGTACTTTACTGATGCAAGAAATGGTCAGTGAATATGAAACAAGTTCATTTTGAAAAGAAAAAAAATTAGCAGCAGTTAGCATTCCTGACCGTGAAGCATTCATGGGACACCCAGGGTTGAGTACACAGCTTCAAATCCTAGTTGCAGCAGTCAGTCCATGGCAAAAACAGCTGTTCATAAAACCTTAGGGGTTGTTCAATAAAATGGGTACCTGGCTCATGTTAGTGAAAGAGAAGACAGTGGCATTTGGATGGTTTTTCCTGGGAAGTAGTGCAAATGACTGGGAGATGTATAAAAGAAGGTGGCAGGAGGTCAACAGAAAGGTGCAAGAGGTGAAAAAGAGGGCAAATGACAGTTCAGGTGAGAGAGAATCATTAAATTCTAAGGAGAATAATAAGATGCTTTGGAAGGAGGTAAATAAAGTGTGCAAGACAAGAGAACAAATGGGAACATCAGTGATGGGGCAAATAGGGAGGTAATAACAAGTAGTGACAAAGTGAGAAGGAGATGCAGTGAGTATCTTGAAGGTTTGTTGAATGTGTTTGATGACAGAGTGGAAGATATAGAGCGTTTTGGTTGGGGTGGTGGGCGAAGTGAGAGGGTCAGGGAGAATGACTTGGTAAACAGAAAAGAGGTAGTAGAAGCTTTGCAGAAGATTAAAGCTGAAAAGGCAGTGGGTTTGGATGGTATTTCAGTGGAATTAATTATAAAAAGGTGGTGACTGTGTTGTTGACTGGTTGGTAAGGATATTCAAAGTATGTATGGATCATGGTGAAGTGCCTAAGGATTGGCGGAATGCATGCATAGTGCCATTGTACAAAGGCAAAGGGGATAAATTTGATTGTTCAAATTACAAAGGAATAAGTTCACTGAGTATTTCTGGGAAAATATATGGGAGGGTATTCATTAAGAGGGTAAAAGCATGTACAGAGCATCAGATTGGAGAAGAGCAGTGTGGTTTCAGAAGTGGTAGAGGATGTGTGGATCAGGTGTTTGCTTTGAGGAATGTATGTGAGAAATACTTAGAAAAACAGATGGATTTCTATGCAGCATTTATGGGTCTTGAGAGGGCATATATATGATAGGGTTGATACAGATACTTTGTGGAATGCTTTAAGAGTATATGGTGAGGGAGGTACGTTGCTGTAAGCAGTGAAAGGTTTTTACCACAAGATGTAAGGCATAAGTACGAGAAGGAAGAGAGGAAAGTGATAAGTTCCCAGTGAATGTCAGTTTGCAACAGGGGTGCATGATATCTCCAAGGTTGTTTAATTTGTTTATGGGTGGGGTGGCTAGGGAGGTACTGCAAGAGTTTTCAAGAGAGGGGCAAGTACACAGTCTGTTCTGGATGAGAGGGCTTCGGTAGTGAGTCAGTTGTTTTTCGTTGATGATACAGCGCTATTGGCTGATTAGGGTGAGAAACTACAGAAGTTGGTAACAGTTTGATAAAGTGTGTGAAAGAAGAAAGTTGAGAGTAAATGTGAATAACAGCAAGGTTATTAGTAGGGTTGAAGGACAAGTTAATTGGGAGGTAACTTTGAATGGAGAAAAATTGAAGGAAGTGAAGTGTTTTAGATATCTGGAAGTGGATTTAGCAGCAGGTGGAACCATGGAAGCGGAAGTGAATCAAAGGGTTCTGGGAGTATCGAAGAAAGTGTGGAAGGCGAGAACGTTATCTGGAAGAGCAAAAATGGGTATGTTTGAAGGAATAGTGATTAGAACAATGTTATAAGGCTGCGAGGCATGGGCTATGATATGCATGAAGACAATATGTGGTGGGAGGTGATTTGATCGAGTAAGTAATGAAAGGGTAAGAGCTATGTGTGGTAATAAAAAGAGTATGGTTGAGAGAGGAGAAGAGGGTGTGTTGAAATGGTTTGGACACAAGGAAAGAATGAGTGAGGAAAGATTAACAAAAAGGATATATGTGTCAGAGGTGGAGGGAACAAGGAGAAGTGGGAGACCAAATTGGAGGAGGAAGGACAGTGAAAAATAGTTTGAGCAATTGGGGCCTGAACATACAGGAGGGTGAAAGGCATGCAAGGAATAAAGTGAATTGGAACGATGTGGTATAACGGGGTGGACGTGCTGTCAATGGATTGAACCAGGGCATATGAAGCATCTGGGGTAAACCATGGAAAGGTGTGTGGATTTGGAAAGGGAGCAATGGTTTCAGTGCATTACACGATAGTTAGAGACTGAATGTGAACGAATGTGGCCTTTTTGTCTGTTCTTGGCGTTGCCTCGCTTGGGGGGGCTATTTTGTGTGTGGTGGGGTGGTGATAGGAATGGATGAAGGCAGCGAGTATGGATATGCACATGTGTGTATATACGTATATACATATTCATCTATTTATTCATTTATTATACTTTGTCACTGTCTCCCGCATTAGCGAGGTAGCGCAAGGAAACAGACAAAACAATGGACATACCCAACCACATACACATGTATATACATACACGTCCACACACGCACATATACATACCTATACATCTCAACGTATACATATATATATACACACACAGACATATACATATATACACATGTACATAATTCATACTGTCTGCCCTTATTCATTCCCGTCGCCACCCTGCCACACATGAAATGACAACCCCTCCCCCCTCATGTGTGCAAGGCAGAGCTAGTAAAAAGACAACAAAAGCCACATTCGTTCACACTCAGTCTCTAGCTGTCATATATAATGCACCGAAACCACAGCTCCCTTTCCACACCCAGGCACCACAAAACTTTCCATGGTTTACCCCAGACACTTCACATGCCCTCGTTCAATCCATTGACAGCACATCGACCCCGGTATACCAAATCATTCCAATTCACTCTATTCCTTGCACGCCTTTCACCCTCCTGCATGTTCAGGTCCCGATCACTCAAAATCTTTTTCACTCCATCTTTCCACATCCAATTTGGTCTCCCACATCTCCTCGTTCCCTCCAACTCTGACACATATATCCTCTATGTCAATTTTTCCTCACTCCTTCTCTCCATGTGACCAAACCATTTCAAAACACCCTCTTCTACTCTCTCAACCACACTCTTACCCTTTCATTACTTACTCGATCAAATCACCTCACACCACATATTGTCCTCAAACATCTCATTTCCAGCACATCCACCCTACTCTGCACAACAAATCTATAGCCCACGCCTCGCAACCATATAACATTGTTGGAACCATTATTCCTTCAAACATACCCATTTTTGCTTTCCTAGATAACGTTCTCGATTTCCACACATTTTTCAACACTCCTAGAAATTTCACCCCATCCCCCACCCTATGATTCACTTCCGCTTCCATGGTTCCATCCACTGCCAAATCCACTCCCAGATATCTAAAACACTCCACTTCCTCCAGTTTTTCTCCATTAAAACTTACCTCCTAATTGCCTTGTCCCTCAACCCTACTGTACCTAATAACCTTCTTCTTATTCACACTTACTCTCAGCTTACTTCTTTCACACACTTTACCAAACTCAGTCACCAGCTTCTGCAGTTTCTCACCCGAATCAGCCACTAGTGCTGTATTATCAGCGAACAACAAATGACTCACTTCCCAAGCTCTCTCATCCACAACAAACTGCATATTTGCCCCTCTTTCCAAAACTCTTGTATTCACCTCCCTAACTACCCCATCCATAAACAAATTAAACAACCATGGTGCCATCACGCACCCCTGCCGCAAACCAACATTCACTGAGAACCAATCATTTTCCTCTCTTCCTACACGTACGCATGCCCTCCATCCTCGATAAAAACTTTTCACTGCTTCTAACAACTTGCCTTCCACAACATATATTCTTAATACCTTCCACAGAGCATCTCTGTCAACTCTATCATATGCCTTCTCCAGATCCATAAATGCTACATATAAATCCATTTGCTTTTCTAAGTATTTCTCACATACATTCTTCAATGCAAACACCTGATCCACACATCCTCTACCACTTCTGAAACCACAATGCTCTTCCCCAATCTGATGCTCTGTACATGCCTTCCCCCTCTTCAGGAGTAGCATTACTCCTGAAACAGGAGTGATGGGAGTATGTGATAGAGTGTAAGAAAGTAAACTCTATATTGATATGGGTAAAACTGAAAAAGGATGGAGAGAGATGGGTGATTCCTGGTGCATATGCACCTGGGCATGAGAAGAAAGATCTTGAGAGGCAAGCGTTTTGGGAGCAGATGAGTGAGTGTGTTAGTAGTTTTGATGCACAAGACCGGGTTATAGTGATGGGTGATTTGAATGCAAAGGTGAGCAATGTGGCAGTTTAGGGAATAATTGGTGCACATGGGATGTTCAGTGTTGTAAATGGAAATGGTGAAGAGCTTGTAGATTCACTTGCTGAAAAAGGACTGGTGATTGGTAATTCCTGGTTTAAAAAGAGAGATATACATAAGTATACGTATGTAAGTAGGGGAGATTGCCAGAGAGCATTATTGGATTACGTGTTAGTTGATAGGCGCGCGAAAGAGAGACTTTTGGATGTTAATGTGCTGAGAGGTGCAACTGGAGGAATGTCTGATCATTATCTGGTGGAGGCAAACGTGAAGATTTGTAGAGGTTTTCAAAAAAGAAGAGAGAATGTTCGGGTGCAAAGAGTAGTGAGAGTAAATGAGATTGGGAAAGAGACTTGTGTGAGGAAGTACCAGGAGAGACTGAGTGCAGAATGGAAAAAGGTGAGAACTAAGGACATAAGGGGAGTGGGGGAGGAATGGGATGTATTTAGGGAAGCAGTGATGGCTTGTGCAAAAGATGCTTGTGGCATGAGAAGCATGAGAGGTGGGCAGATTAGAAAGGGGAGTGAGTGGTGGGATGAAGAAGTAAGATTATTAGTGAAAGAGAAGAGAGAGGCTTTTGGACGATTTTTTCAGGGAAATAATGCAAATGAGTGGGAGATGTATAAAAGAAAGAGGCAGGAGTTCAAGAGAAAGGTGAAAGGGGTGAAAAAGAGGGAAAATGAGAGTTGGAGTGAGAGAGTATCATCAAATTTTAGGGAGAATAAAAAGACGTTTTGGAAGGAGGTAAATAAAGTGCATAAGATAAGGGAACAAATGGGAACTTCAGCGAAGGAGGCTAATGGGGAGGCAATAACAAGTAGTGGTGATGTGAGGAGATGGAGTGAGTATTTTGAAGATTTGTTGAATGTGTTTGATGATAGAGTGGCTGATATAGGGTGTTTTGGTCGAGGTGGGGTGCAAAGTGAAAGGGTTAGGGAAAATGATTTGGTAAACAGAGAAGAGGTAGTAAAAGCTTTGTGGAAGATGAAAGCCGGCAAGGCAGCAGGTTTGGATGGTATTGCATTAGAATCTATTAAAAAAAGGGGGTGACTGTATTGTAGACTGGTTGGTAAGGTTACCTAATGTATGTATGTCTCATGGTGAGGTGCCAGAGGATTGGCAAAATGTTTGTATAATGCCATTATACAATGGCAAAGGGGATAAAAGTGAGTTCTCAAATTACAGAGGTATAAGTTTGTTGAGTATTCCTGGTAAATTATATGGGAGGGTACTGATTGAGAGGGTGAAGGCATGTACAGAGCATCAGATTGGGGAAGAGCAGTGTGGTTTCAGAAGTGGTAGAGGATGTGTGGATCAGGTGTTTGCTTTGAAAAAATGTATGTGAGAAATACTTAGAAAAGCAAATGGATTTGTATGTAGCATTTATGGATCTGGAGAAGGCATATGATAGAGTTGACAGAGATGCTCTGTGGAAGGTATTAAGAATGTATGGTGTGGGAGGCAAGTTGTTAGAAGCAGTGAAAAGTTTTTATCAAGGATGTATGGCATGTGTACATGTAGGAAGAGAGGAAAGTGATTGGTTCTCAGTGAATGTAGGTTTGCGGCAGGGGTGTGTGATGTCTCCATGGTTGTTCAATTTGTTTATGGATGGGGTTGTCTGGGAGGTGAATGCAAGAGTTTTGGAAAGAGGGGCAAGTATGCAGTCTGTTGTGGATGAGAGAGCTTGGGAAGTGAGTCAGTTGTTCTTCGCTGATGATACAGCGCTAGTGGCTGATTCGTGTGAGAAACTGCAGAAGCTGGTGACTGAGTTTAGTAAAGTGTGTGAAAGAAGTAAGCTGAGAGTAAATGTGAATAAGAGCAAGGTTATTAGGTACAGTAGGGTTAAGGGACAAGTCAAATGGGAGGTAAGTTTGAATGGAGAAAAACTGGAGAAAGTGAAGTGTTTTAGATATCCGGGAGTGGATTTGGCAGAGGATGGAACCATGGAAGCGGAAGTGAATCACAGGGTGGGGCAGGGGGCGAAAGTTCTGGGAGCATTGAAGAATGTGTGGAAGTCAAGAACTTTATCTCGGAAAGCAAAAATGGGTATGTTTGAAGGAATAGTAGTTCCAACAATGTTATATGGTTGCGAGGCTTGGGCTATGGATAGAGTTGTGCGCAGGAGGGTGGATGTGCTGGAAATGAGATGTTTGAGGACAATACGTGGTGTGAGATGGTTTGATCGAGTAATAATAAGGTAAGAAAGATGTGTAGTGATAAAAAGAGTGTGGTTGAGAGAGCAGAAGAGGGTGTTTTGAAATGGTTTGGTCACATGGAGAGAATGAGTGAGCAAAGATTGACAAAGAGGATATATGTGTCAGAGGTGGAGGGAACGAGGAGAAGTGGGAGACCAAATTGGAGGTGGAAAGATGGAGTGAAAAAGATTTTGAGCGATCGCAGCCTGAACATGCAGGAGGGTGAAAGGCATGCAAGGAATAGTGTGAATTGGAATGATGTGGTATACCAGGATCGATGTGCTGTCAATGGATTGAACCAGGGCATGTGAAGCAAATGGGGTAATCCATGGAAAGTTCTGTGGGGCCTGGATGTGGAAAAGAAGCTGTGGTTTTGGTGCATTATTACATGGCAGCTAGAAACTGAATGTGAATGAATGTGGCCTTTGTTGTCTTTTCCTAGCACTACCTCACGCACATGAGGGGGGAGGGGGTTGTTATTTCATGTGTGGCAGGGTGGCGATGGTAATCTATAAAGGCAGACAGTATGAATTATGTACATGTGTATATATGTATATGTCTGTGTGTATATATATGTATACGTTGAGATGTATAGGTATGTATATTTGCAGACAGTGTGAATTGTGTGCATGGGTATATATGTATGTGTCTGTGTGTGTTATATATATGTGTACATTGAGATGTATAGGCATGTATATTTGCGTGTGTGGACGTGTATGTATATACATGTGTATGTGGGTGGGTTGGGCCATTTCTTTCGTCTGTTTCCTTGCGCTACCTCGCTAACAGAAGACTGAGCCTTTGAGGGATTATCCTCCCTTGGCCCCCATCTCTTTCCCTTCTTTTAGAAAATTAAAAAACGAAAGAGGGGGATTTCCAGCCCCCCACTCCCTCCCCATTTAATCGCCTTCTACAACACACATGGGAAGTATTCTTTCTCCCCTATCTCTAGGGATAATATATAAATATATATATTTTTTCTATTATTATAATTTGTCGGTGTCTCCCACGTTAGTGAGGTAGCGCAAGGAAACAGACGAATGGCCCAACCCACCCACATACACATGTATATACATAAACGCCCACAAACGCACATATACATACCTATACATCTCAACGTATACATAGGCATATACATATATACACGTACATATTCATACATACTGCCCTCATACATTCCCACCGCCACCCTGCCATATATGAAATGGCACCCCCCTTCCCCCGCATGCATGCTAGGTAGCACTAGGAAAAGACAAGAAAGGCCACATTTGTTCACAGGTTTCTTTCTGTCATGCATAATGCACCAAAATTATAGCTCCTTCCAGGCCCCACAAAACTTTCCTGGTTTACCCCAGACGCTACCTGTGAAAAACCTTTCACCCTCTTGTACGTTCAGGCCCTGATCGCTCAAAGTCTTTTTCACTTCATCCTCCAGTTTCCAATTTGGTCTCCCGCTTCTCTTGTTTTACACATTATCTACTTCCTTCCAAAAACATCTTTTCATTCTCCCTAAAGTTTAATGACACTCCCTCACCCTAACTCTCATTGCCCTCTTTTTCACCTCTTGCAATTTTCTCTTGACTTCCTACCACTTTCTTTTATACATGTCCCAGTGATTTGCACTACTTCCCTGCAAGTATTGTCCAAATGCCTCTCTTTTCTGTTTCGCTAACAACTTTACTTCTTCATCCCACCACTCACTAACATATCTAATCTGCCCACCTCCCACCTTTCTCATGCCACATGCATCTTTTGCGCGAGTAGGGAGGTAATAGCAGATAGTGATGAAGTGAGAAGATGGAGTAAATATTTTGAAGGTTTACTGAATGTGTGTGATGAAAGAGTGGCAGATATAGGGTCTTCTGATCAGGATGGTGTGTGAAGTAAGAGGGTCAGGGAGAATGGTTTCGTATACAGAGAAGAGGTAGTGAAAGCTTTGCGGAAGATAAAATCTGGTAAGGTTCAGATTTGGATGGTATTGCAGTAAAATTTATTAAAAAAGGTAATGACTGTGTTGTTGATTAGTTGGTAAGGATAATCAATGTATGTATAGATCATGGTGAAGTGCCTGAGGACTGGGAGAATGTATGCATAGTGCCATTGTACAAAGGCAAAGGGGATAAAGGTGAATGTTCAAATTACAGAGGTATAAGCTTGTCAAGTATTCCTCGGAAATCATATTGGGGGGTACTGACTGAGAAGGGGAAGGCATGTACAGAGCATCAGATTTGGGAGGAGCAGTGTGGTTTCAGAAGTGGTAGAAGCTGTGTAGATCAGGTGTTTGCTTTGAAGAATGTATGCAAGAAATACTTTGAAAAACAGATGGATTTGTATGTAGCATTTATGGATCTGGAGAAGGCATATGACAGGGTTGATAGAGATGCTTTGTGGAAGGTCTTCAGAGTATGTGGTGTGGGAGGTAAGATGCTAAAAGCAGTGAAAAGTTATTACCAAGGATGTAAGGCATGTGTACGAGCAGGAAGAGAGGAGAGTGATTGGTTTCCAGTAAATGTTGATCTGTGGCAGGGGTGTGTGATGTCCCCATAGTTGTTTAATTCATTTATGGATGGGGTAGTTAGGGAGGTAAATGCAAGAGTTTTGGAGTGAGGGCCGAGTATGCAGTCTGTTGTGGATAAGAGGGTTTGGGAAGTGAGTCAGTTGTTGTTTGCCGATGATACAGCTCTAGTGGCTGATTTGAGCGAGAAACTGCAGAAGTTGGTGACTGAGTTTGGAAAAGTTGCGAGTAAATGTGAATAAGAGCAAGGTTAATAGGTGCAGTAGGGTTGAGAGACAAGTTAATTGGAATGTAAGTTTGAATGGAGAAAAATTGGAGGAAAAGAAGTGTTTTAGATATCCGGGAGTGGACTAAGCAGCGGATGGATCCATGGAAGCGGAAGTGAGTCATAGGGTGGAGGAGGGGACAAAGTTTCTGGGAGCAATGAAGAATGTGCAGAAGAATTTGCAGAAGGAGAGAACATTACCTCAAAGAGCAAAAATGGATATGTCTGAAGGAATAGTAGTTCCAACAATGTTATATGGTTGCAAGGCATGGGCTAAAGATAATGTTGTACAGAGAAGGGTGGATGTGTTGGAAATGAAATGTTTGAGGATAATATGAGGTGTGAGGTGGTTTGATCGAGTACATAATGAAAGGGTAAGGGTGATGTGAGGAAATAAAAAGTGTAGTTGAGAGAGCAGAAGAGGTTGTGTTGAAATGGTTTGGACATATGGAGAGAATGAGTGAGGAAACATTTACAAAGAGAATATATGTGTCAGAGATGAAGGGAACAGGAGAAGCGGGAGACCAAATTGGAGGTGGAAGGACAGAGTGAAAAAGATTTTGAGCGACTGGTTTCCTGAACTGCTGTGGCCATCCCCTTGAGGAAGTTCCAAACAGAATGGGCATAAGAGGGTAAACAAATTTCAGAATCATGATAAAATGTGTATTTTCACACTCTGCAGAGACTTACCGATTTTAGATAACATTGCAAAGATGACAAAAATAACTATGGTGAGGAAGATGCCCACTTCTTGCCACTTGAAAGCCACTAAATAGATCTCATCATCACTGTTAGAGTTGCATGAATCGTTGCCTATGGCTGAAGCTCTCTCTGATGCCATTTCTGTTTTGCCATCTACTGTCAAGGCTGCTGTTCTACTACTGCCTACTGAATATAGTAAACATCCAACAATAATGTATAATAATGTATAATAAGCTACCATAATCACCAGCATCTTAACAATATATTGCAAGACATTACTTCTGATTATGAAATGTCTGGAAAAAAAACTCTCTACAAAGTCAAATGCAAGTGGATACAATAAAGTAAAAGATTATAAGACTGACTCCTAGTGTTGATGTTAAGTGCTTCAGACCAGGAGCCTCCAAACACCCAGATGCCCACAACCACATACACCAATTCTTGCATTGCCTCAGCTCCTGAAATTTGTACAATATTGAAATAATTAACAGGTTGATCAATCTTCATTATCACTACAGTATACCTTAATACAGGGTTAAAATGGTTTTAAAACATTTGGTAAAATATGGAATGCATAGAATCATACTTGCAAAGGAACAAAAAATAATTAGGTTTAGTTTTTGTGTAACATGTGATAAGGAAGTACTTCTATTCCAGTACAAGACTGGTCGCACTGGGTATTCCTTAAGTAATTTTTTGAATACTGGTAGCCTCATTATCAGTATTCTTTCTATCTACACAAGCATTTTAGAAAATGATGAACTGTGTGGGCATTTTTTTATGAGTGTGTTTCACAGAAACCTGGTTAACACTGGAAAACACTAGATCATCTGGGCACACCTGATGGAATTTGTTATAAGAGGTAACAACCTGAATTAGGTAAAAAAATAACTGGGCAGTTTATGCTTGTTTGCATACTTACTCCCTTCCTTCCTACCCTGGGAGTCCCTTCTATGTTTATGAGGTTCCTGAAGCTGGCCTCATCCATTGGTCCCAACCATAGGTCACAAGGTGTTAAGATGTTGTGTGTGCAAAGCAATTCAGCAGTGAGTGCTCAGTGTCTCCGTTCTGGAAGCTGAATCAGGGCATGAAAGGTCTTGGCATATGTTGGAACAAAGTTGGTAGTGTACAGATGGAAGATGTGAAGAGCATTAACAGGACAGAATGACTTATTTTAGTCTCAGAAATACAGCTTCTGATGGGTATATGTCTGATGGGTTGAGATAAGAGTGAGCTGGGTGTGTGGCATTTTAGAGCTTGTCTAGTTATTTCAATGTGCATGTGTTTTTCAGTGTAGTGTTATATTTGCTGAGGGATCTGTAAGCAGAGGTGACAAGTGTGAGGCAGGGGTAAGTTCTTTATTTCCACTTAAAGATTGTTGGCTTGGATGGGAGGGCTCTAGTGCTGTTGCACAAGAATGCCAAACAAATCATGATGTGGGACTGGACTGAGAAACTATTTCATTATGTAAGTGTTGAGCATTTCTTGTTAAGCAGCCAGTGATTGTTCTAAATGCATTATTTGGTGTGGTTTGCATCTTTGTTATATTTGCTTTTAAGAGGGTGGAAACTAGGCAGGGGATGTATAGTTTAAAGTGCAGTGGATAAGTTGTTTCTAGAGAATTAAAGGAATCATTTTCTAGTCCAAATCTGGCTCCAGTTAGTGTTCTGTTGGTATTTACTTTGTGTGTGGCTTTTATGTTGATGTTATTGGTGTTGGGAGCAAATGTCATGCTTGTATCATACGTGACGCAAGGGTGTGAACTGAATTCATGTCTGCCTAGGGCTAAAAGAGTGGCTGAAGACTTCTATGGAGATGCAGACATTCTCTATTGGGTGAGACATTGTTCAACTGTATAATGTTACATGTCTGAAGTTCCTAATATGGTGTTAGGGTGTTGCTATGTGATTATGGGATTGTTTGTATAAAAAAAAAAGACTTTCAAGATAATGTTTGCTAATTGTAACGTGAGGTTGTGTAGAAAGAGGCTGAAGAGGATCAGAGAAAAAAGTGCTTCTTGGGAAACTCTACTGCAGAGTTTAAGCATTTTAGAAGTGAAGCCATTATGAGTGCTTTCCACCATAACAGCCAGCTATGAAACTGGTCAAAAGTCTTTTTGTCAATGTTGTGAAGGGTGGTGTTAAGTAACTTTTGCACATGTCGGGAAACAGTGTCAAATGCTTTAATGAAGTCTACTGCCACTAGTACTGTGCATTAGGAAGGATCTGGTTGGTTGAAGGCATCTATGGTGTGTCTGACGTCAATGTGTGGCATGGTGGTGAAGTGGTTGAGTCTGAAGTCATGTTGTGTGGGTGAAAGGTGGATGTTTACTTTTTGTTGTGATCCAATTTTTCACAAAGTTTGGTCACTGGATAGAAGTGATGTAGATCAGTAAGAGGAGGGAGAGTTGAGTGGTTTGGAGGGTTTTAGGATTGGTATCATATTGATAAGTTCCCAGCTTTGAGGGATTTCGCTGTATAGCCAGGAGTTGTTGAAGACAGTTTTAAGTACATGACCATAGTGTTTTATGTGAAAGTGTGATATGTAGCCAGGGCCTGTAGTAGATTTCTTCAGGGTTTTAACTGCACTGCTTACACCACTGGGTGTGAAGGGTGGGTGGTCAGCTGTTCACGGATGGATTTTGTGTGGTCAGCTGTTCATGGATGGCTTTTGTGTAAGTTTCTCATGAATTTCCTGTCTAAATGTTATGTTGGTTTGTGGCTGATTTTTCAGTAATGGCTGAAGGGTAGGTTTGTATGTTCTTTGACAGAAGCGATGTCATTGGATTAGGCCAGGAATGCTTCAGGATTGGAAGCTGGATTGGTGTGGCAAATGTGGATCTTTGCCATGCACCAAAGTTGGTTGCTGTTGGTCTTGTGTAGATACATATATTTAGGGTGTGCCATGTGTTTGTCACACAACCACAAATGTCACAAAATAATGATTCAATAATCATATCTATTCAAACAAATCTATACAATGTTTTATGTGCATTAACACATGCACATGGAGTTAATCTTATCTTTCGCATTTTACCATACAAAACCAGAGGAAGGGGATAAAGTGTGTACATATTGGCTGAAAGTCAAGCAGTGAATCCAGCATCACCCAACCAGCCCTTAACAGCTGTTAAACACCCTATGCATACTTTATTTCCAATGAATGTGAAGAGGTGTTTCTTGATCTGATTTGTTTTACATAAGAAACATCTGAAGACATTCATGGATTTTTAGACTTTCTTCAATATCGAACCTTCTTACACAATGGTAAATAAAGATGAAATACCAAGCATGCATTTTTCAAACCAAACCTACAAGGATCAGTTGAAAGTTGTGAAGGAAGGTAGGAATTACCCAGTTCTTACAAATTCATGTTCTATATACAGAAACAGAAACACTGGATATTCACAGCACTTTTCCATTTCACAATAAAAACAGTAAATGGATGTTGTCATTGTTTTCGAACTGTTTTGTACTCTCAACAGCACTAGAATGTTACAGGTTGATGGATAAGTGCTGAGTCCTCCTCCATGTCTTGTTGTGTGTACCCTTATGGTTGTGTAGCTTTAGAAGTATGGGAGAGTGGAATTAGGTGTGTCTGGTCACTTGACACATGGATGCTGTGTTCTCTGAGTTGACTGAATATTTCTAGTATGTTTGTTTCCGATGCCATTTTTACTGAGCTTCAGGGTGTTTCGACTGTGGCTGTAGCTCTCTGGAGATGTAAGATTTTGTATGCCAACAGCAGTACAGAGCATTTTGTGATGATTTATTGGTTGGTTGAGCTGGGGATAAAAGAATTTGTGAGGGGCTTTTGGTAGTTGCTGTCTAATTGGTTGTTGTATGTCAGTTCTCTGAGCAGACTATTATGGATGAGGAATGAACAGCTATGGAGATGGCATCAATGACTGAAGTTTACAAATCTCCTGTTGCAGTGCCTTTTCGGGATCTGCAGGAATAAGTATATACACTAGTGGTCCTGAGTAGGATTAATGTCAGTGGCTCAAATTAGTTGTTGGGAGGTCATGACCTGAAAGATTTCAGTCATGAAAAAATAAAAAATAAAATAAAAAATATATAAAAAATTTTTAAATGCAGAAAAACTGGAGGAAGTGAACACAGTGTTTTAGATATCTGGGAGTGAATTTGGCAGCAGATGGAACCATAGAAGCAGAAGTGAATCATAGGGTGGGGAGGGGGTGAAAATCCTGGGAGCCTTGAAGAATGTGTGGAAGTCAAGAACATCATGTCCAAAAGCAAAAATGGGTATGTTTGAAGGAATAGTGGTTCCAACAATGTTGTATGGTTGTGAGGCGTGGGCTATGGATAGAGTTGTGCGCAGGAGGGTGGATGTGCTGGAAATGAGATGTTTGAGGACAATATGTGGTGAGAGGTGGTTTGATCGAGTAAATAATGTAACGGTAAGAGAGATGTGTGGAAATAAAAAAAAAAGAGAGTGGTTGAGAGAGCAGAAGACCGTGTTTTGAAATGGTTTGGGCACAAGAAGAGAATGAGAGGAAAGATTGACAAAGAGGATATATGTGTCGGAGGTGGAGGGAATGAGGAGAAGTGGGAGACCAAATTGGAGGTGGAAAGATGGAGTGAAAAAGATTTTGAGTGATCGGGGCCTGAACATGCAGGAGGGTGAGAGGCGGGCAAGGAATAAAGTGAATTGGATCGATGTGGTATACCGGGGTCGACGTGCTGTCAATGGATTGAATCAGTGCATGTGAAGCGTCTGGGGTAAACCATGGAAAGTTCTGTGGGGCCTGGATGTGGAAAGGGAGCTGTGGTTTCGGGCATTATTGCATGACAGCTGGAGACTGAGTGTGAGCGAATGGAGCCTTTATCGTCTTTTCCTGGCGCTGCCTCGCGCACATGAGGGGGGAGGGGATGTTATTCCGTGTGTGGCAGGGTGGCGATGGGGGTGAGTAGGGGCAGACAGTGTGAATTGTGTGCATGTGTGTATATGTGTGTGTATTTGTGTGTGTACGTTGGGATGTGTGGGTGTGTATGTTTGCATGTGTGGACGTGTGTGTGTGTGCATGTGTGTGGGGGTGGGTTGGGCCATTTCTTTCGTCTGTTTCCTTGCACTACCTCGCAGGTGCGGGAGACAGCCACAAAGCAAAATAAAATAAATAAATATGTATATATATATATATATTTCTGGGAAATTATATGCAAAGGTATTGGTTGAGAGGGTAAAGGCATGTACAGATCATCAGATTGGGGAAGAGCAGTGTGGTTTCAGAAGTGGTAGAGGATGTGTGGATCAGGTGTTTGCTTTGAAGAATGTATGTGAGAAATACTTAGAAAAGCAGATGGGCTTGTATGTAGCATTTATGGATCTGGAGCAAGCATATGATACAGTGGATAGAGATGCTTTGTGGAAGGTATTAAGAGTATATGGTGTGGGAGGTAAGTTGCTAGAAGCAGTGAAAAGTGCTCATTAAGGATGTAAGGCATATGTACGAGTAGGAAGAAAGGAAAGTGATTGGTTCTCAGTGAATGTCGGTTTGCGGTAGGGGTGCATGATGTCCCTCTTGTTGTTTAATTTGTTTATGGATATGGTTGTTAGGGAGGTGAATGCAAGAGTTTTGGAGAGAGGGACAAGCATGCAGTCTGTTGTGGATGAGAGAGCTTGAGAAGTGAGTCAGTTGTTGTTCGCTGATGATACAGCGCTGGTGGCTGATTCGGGTGAGAAACTGTAGAAGCTGGTGACTGAGTATGGTAAAGTGTGTGAAAGAAGAGAGTTGAGAGTAAATGTAAGAGCAAGGTTATTAGGTTCATTAGGGTTGAGGAACAAGTACATTGAGAGGTAAGTTTGAATGGAGAAAAACTGGAGGAAGTGAAGCGTTTTAGATATCTAGGAGTTGATCTGGCAGCGGATGGAACCATGGAAGAGGAAGTGAGTCACAGGGTGGGGAAGGGGCAAAGGTTCTGGGAGCGTTGAAGAATGTGTGGAAGGCGAGAACGCTATCTCGGAGAGCAAAAATGAGTATGTTTGAAGGAATAGAGTTTCCAACAATGTTATATGGTTGCGAGGCATGGGCTATGGATAGGGTTGTGTGGAGGAGGATGGTTGTGTTGGAGATGAAATGTTTGAGGACAATATGTGGTGTGAGATGGTTTGATCGAGTAAGTAATGAAAGGGTAAGAGAGATGTGTGGTAATAAAAAGAGTGTGGTTGAGAGAGCAGAAGAGGGTGTATATGAGGCGGGTTGGCGACGGAAATGGATGAAGGTAACAAGTTTGAATATGTACATGTGTATATATGTATATGTCTGTGTATGTATATGTATGCATACGATGAAATGTATTGGTATGTATATGTGCGTGTGTGGGCATTTATTTATATACATGTGTATGTCGGTGGGTTGGGCCATTCTTTCGTCTGTTTCTTTGCGCTACCTCGCTAACCTAGAGACAGCGACTAAGTATAATAGATAATAAAATAGAATATATATATATATATATATATATATATATATATATATATATATATTGGGGAAGAGCAGTGCGGTTTCAGAAGTGGTAGAGGATGTGTGGATCAGGTGTTTGCTTTGAAGAATGTATGTGAGAAATACTTAGAAAAGCAAATGGATTTGTATGTAGCATTTATGGATCTGGAGAAGGCATATGATAGAGTTGATAGAGATGCTCTGTGGAAGGTATTAAGAA
Source organism: Panulirus ornatus (assembly GCF_036320965.1). Lineage (NCBI taxonomy): Eukaryota > Metazoa > Arthropoda > Malacostraca > Decapoda > Palinuridae > Panulirus > Panulirus ornatus. Next base: position 12,899,204 of record NC_092269.1, read on the forward strand.
TATATGGTGTGGGAGGCAAGTTGTTAGAAGCAGTGAAAAGTTTTTATCGAGGATGTAAGGCATGTGTATGTGTAGGAAGAGAGGAAAGTGATTGGTTCTCAGTGAATGTAGGTTTGCGGCAGGGGTGTGTGATGTCTCCATGGTTGTTTAATTTGTTTATGGATGGGGTTGTAAGGGAGGTAAATGCAAGAGTCCTGGAAAGAGGGGCAAGTATGAAGTCTGTTGGGGATGAGAGAGCTTGGGAAGTGAGTCAGTTGTTGTTCGCTGATGATACAGCGCTGGTGGCTGATTCATGTGAGAAACTGCAGAAGCTGGTGACTGAGTTTGGTAAAGTGTGTGGAAGAAGAAAGTTGAGAGTAAATGTGAATAAGAGCAAGGTTATTAGGTACAGTAGGGGTGAGGGTCAAGTCAATTGGGAGGTGAGTTTGAATGGAGAAAAACTGGAGGAAGTGAAGTGTTTTAGATATTTAGGAGTGGATCTGTCAGCGGATGGAACCATGGAAGCGGAAGTGGATCATAGGGTGGGGGAGGGGGCGAAAATTTTGGGAGCCTTGAAAAATGTGTGGAAGTCGAGAACATTATCTCGGAAAGCAAAAATGGGTATGTTTGAGGGAATAGTGGTTCCAACAATGTTGTATGGTTGCGAGGCGTGGGCTATGGATAGAGATGTGCGCAGGAGGATGGATGTGCTGGAAATGAGATGTTTGAGGACAATGTGTGGTGTGAGGTGGTTTGATCGAGTAAGTAACGTAAGGGTGAGAGAGATGTGTGGAAATAAAAAGAGCGTGGTTGAGAGAGCAGAAGAGGGTGTTTTGAAATGGTTTGGGCACATGGAGAGAATGAGTGAGGAGAGATTGACCAAGAGGATATATGTGTCGGAGGTGGAGGGAATGAGGAGAAGAGGGAGACCAAATTGGAGGTGGAAAGATGGAGTGAAAAAGATTTTGTGTGATCGGGGCCTGAACATGCAGGAGGGTGAAAGGAGGGCAAGAAATAGAGTGAATTGGAGTCATGTGGTATACAGGGGTTGACGTGCTGTCAGTGGATTGAAGCAAGGCATGTGAAGCGTCTGGGGTAAACCATGGAAAGCTGTGTAGGTATGTATATTTGCGTGTGTGGACGTGTGTATGTACATGTGTATGGGGGGGGGGGTTGGGCCATTTCTTTCGTCTGTTTCCTTGCGCTACCTCGCAAACGCGGGAGACAGCGACAAAGTATAAAAAAAAAAAAAAAAAAAAAAAATATATATATATATATATATATTTTTTTTTATACTTTGTCGCTGTCTCACGCGTTTGCGGGGTAGCGCAAGGAAACAGACGAAAGAAATGGCCCAACCCACCCCCATACACATGTATATACATACGTCCACACACGCAAATATACATACCTACACAGCTTTCCATGGTTTACCCCAGACGCTTCACATGCCTTGATTCAATCCACTGACAGCACGTCAACCCCGGTATACCACATCGCTCCAATTCACTCTATTCCTTGCCCTCCTTTCACCCTCCTGCATGTTCAGGCCCCGATCACACAAAATCTTTTTCACTCCATCTTTCCACCTCCAATTTGGTCTCCCTCTTCTCCTTGCTCCCTCCACCTCTGACACATATATCCTCTTGGTCAATCTTTCCTCACTCATCCTCTCCATGTGCCCAAACCACTTCAAAACACCCTCTTCTGCTCTCTCAACTACGCTCTTTTTATTTTCACACATCTCTCTTACCCTTACGTTACTCACTCGATCAAACCACCTCACACCACACATTGTCCTCAAACATCTCATTTCCAGCACATCCATCCTCCTGCGCACAACTCTATCCATAGCCCACGCCTCGCAACCATACAACATTGTTGGAACTACTATTCCTTCAAACATACCCATTTTTGCTTTCTGAGATAATGTTCTCGACTTCCACACATTCTTCAAGGCCCCCAGAATTTTCGCCCCCTCCCCCACCCTATGATCCTATATATATATATATATATATATATATATATATATTTTTTTTTATTATTATTATACTTTGTCGCTGTCTCCCGCGTTTGCGAGGTAGCGCAATATATATATATATATATATATATATATATATATATATATATATATAAATTTTAGGGAGAATAAAAAGATGTTCTGGAAGGAGGTAAATAAAGTGCGTAAGACAAGGGAGCAAATGGGAACTTCAGTGAAGGGCGCAAATGAGGAGGTGATAACAAGTAGTGGTGATGTGAGAAGGAGATGGAGTGAGTATTTTGAAGGTTTGTTGAATGTGGTTGATGATATAGTGGCAGATATAGGGTGTTTTGGTTGAGAAAAAAGTGCGAGGGATAGGGAAAATGAGTTGGTAAACAAGAAGAGGTAGTAAAAGCTTTGCGGAAGATGAAAGCCGGCAAGGCAGCAGGTTTGGATGGTATTGCAGTGGAATTTATTAAAAAAGGGGGTGACTGTATTGTTGACTGGTTGGTAAGGTTATTTAATGTATGTATGACTCATGGTGAGGTGCCTGAGGATTGGCGGAATGCGTGCATAGTGCCATTGTACAAAGGCAAAGGGGATAAGAGTGAGTGCTCAAATTACAGAGGTATAAGTTTGTTGAGTATTCCTGGTAAATCATATGGGAGGATATTGATTGAGAGGGTGAAGGCATGTACAGAGCATCAGATTGGGGAAGAGCAGTGTGGTTTCAGAAGTGGTAGAGGATGTGTGGATCAGGTGTTTGCTTTGAAGAACGTATGTGAGAAATACTTAGAAAAGCAAATGGATTTGTATGTAGCATTTATGGATCTGGAGAAGGCATATGATAGAGTTGATAGAGATGCTCTGTGGAAGGTATTAAGAATATATGGTGTGGGAGGCAAGTTGTTAGAAGCAGTGAAAAGTTTTTATCGAGGATGTAAGGCATGTGTATGTGTAGGAAGAGAGGAGAGTGATTGGTTCTCAGTGAATGTAGGTTTGCGGCAGGGGTGTGTGATGTCTCCATGGTTGTTTAATTTGTTTATGGATGGGGTTGTTAGGGAGGTGATGCAAGAGTTTTGGAAAGAGGGGCAAGTATGAAGTCTGTTGGGGATGAGAGAGCTTGGGAAGTGAGTCAGTTGTTGTTCGCTGATGATACAGCGCTGGTGGCTGATTCATGTGAGAAACTGCAGAAGCTGGTGACTGAGTTTGGTAAAGTGTGTGAAAGAAGAAAGTTAAGAGTAAATGTGAATAAGAGCAAGGTTATTAGGTACAGTGGGGTTGAGGGTCAAGTCAATTGGGAGGTGAGTTTGAATGGAGAAAAACTGGAGGAAGTGAAGTGTTTTAGATATCTGGGAGTGGATCTGGCAGCGGATGGAACCATGGAAGTGGAAGTGGATCATAGGGTGGGGGAGGGGGCAAAAAATCTGGGAGCCTTGAAGAATGTGTGGAAGTCGAGAACATTATCTCGGAAAGCAAAAATGGGTATGTTTGAAGAAATAGTGGTTCCAAAAATGTTGCATGGTTGCGATAGATAGAGTTGTGCGCAGGAGGATGGATGTGCTGGAAATGAGATGTTTGAGGACAATTTGTGGTGTGAGGTAGTTTGATCGAGTAAGTAACGTAAGGGTAAGAGAGATGTGTGGAATTAAAAAGAGCGTGGTTGAGAGAGCAGAAGAGGGTGTTTTGAAATGGTTTGGGCACATGGAGAGAATGAGTGAGGAAAGATTGACCAAGATGATATATGTGTCAGAGGTGGAGGGAACGAGGAGAAGTGGGAGACCACATTGGAGGTGGAAAGATGGAGTGAAAAAGATTTTGATTGATCGGGGCCTGAACATGCAGGAGGGTGAAAGGCGGGCAAGGAATAGAGTGCATTGGATCGATGTGGTATACCGGGTTGACGTGCTATCAGTGGATTGAATCAGGGCATGTGAAGTGACTGGGGTAAACCATGGAAAGCTGTGTAGGTATGTATATTTGCGTGTGTGGACGTATGTATATACATGTGTATGGGGGTGGGTTGGGCCATTTCTTTCGGCTGTTTCCTTGCGCTACCTCACAAACGTGGGAAACAGCGACAAAGCAAAAAAAAAATATATATATATATATATATATATATATATATATATATATATATATGTGTGTGTGTGTGTATGTGTGCGTGTGTGTGTGTGTGTGTGTGTGTGTATATGTATATGTATATGTGTATTATCCCTGGGGATAGGGGTGAAAGAATACTTTCCACGTATTCCTCGCGTGTCGTAGAAAGCGACTAGAGGGGACGGGAGCGGGGGGCCAGAAATCCTCCCCTCCTTGTATTAACTTTCTAAAATGGGAAACAGAAGAAGGAGTCACGCGGGGAGTGCTCATCCTCCTCGAAGGCTCAGAGTGGGGTGCCTAAATGTGTGTGGATGTAACCAAGATGTGAAAAAAGGAGAGATAGGTAGTATGTTTGAGGAAAGGAACCTGGATGTTTTGGCTCTGAGTCAAACAAAGCTCAAGGGTAAAGGGGAAGAGTGGTTTGGGAATGTCTGGGGAGTAAAGTCAGGGGTTAGTGAGAGGACAAGAGCAAGGGAAGGAGTAGCAATACTCCTGAAACAGGAGTTGTGGGAGTATGTGATAGAGTGTAAGAAAGTAAATTCTCGATTAATATGGGTAAAACTGAAAGTTGATGGAGAGAGGTGGGTGATTATTGGTGCATATGCACCTGGGCATGAGAAGAAAGATCAAGAGAGGCAAGTGTTTTGGGAGCAGCTGAATGAGTGTGTTAGTGGTTTTGATGCACGAGACCGGGTTATAGTGATGGGTGATTTGAATGCAAAGGTGAGTAATGTGGCAGTTGAGGGAATAATTGGTATACATGGGGTGTTCAGTGTTGTAAATGGAAATGGTGAAGAGCTTGTAGATTTATGTGCTGAAAAAGGACTGATGATTGGGAATACCTGGTTTAAAAAGCGAGATATACATAAGTATACTTATGTAAGTAGGAGAGATGGCCAGAGAGCGTTATTGGATTACGTGTTAATTGACAGGCGCGCGAAAGAGAGACTTTTGGATGTTAATGTGCTGAGAGGTACAACTGGAGGGATGTCTGATCATTATCTTGTGGAGGCTAAGGTGAAGATTTGTATGGGTTTTCAGATAAGAAGAGTGAATGTTGGGGTGAAGAGGGTGGTGAGAGTAAGTGAGCTTGAGAAGGAGACCTGTGTGAGGAAGTACCAGGAGAGACTGAGTACAGAATGGAAAAAGGTGAGAACAATGGAAGTAAAGGGAGTGGGGGAGGAATGGGATGTATTTAGGGAATCAGTGATGGATTGCGCAAAAGATGCTTGTGGCATGAGAAGAGTGGGAGGTGGGTTGATTAGAAAGGGTAGTGAGTGGTGGGATGAAGAAGTAAGAGTATTAGTGAAAGAGAAGAGAGAGGCATTTGGACGATTTTTGCAGGGAAAAAATGCAATTGAGTGGGAGATGTATAAAAGAAAGAGACAGGAGGTCAAGAGAAAGGTGCAAGAGGTGAAAAAGAGGGCAAATGAGAGTTGGGGTGAGAGTGTATCATTAAATTTTAGGGAGAATAAAAAGATGTTCTGGAAGGAGGTAAATAAAGTGCGTAAGACAAGGGAAGAAATGGGAACTTCGGTGAAGGGCGCAAGTGGGGAGGTGATAACAAGTAGTGGTGATGTGAGAAGGAGATGGAGTGAGTATTTTGAAGGTTTGTTGAATGTGTTTGATGATAGAGTGGCAGATATAGGGTGTTTTGGTCGAGGTGGTGTGCAAAGTGAGAGGGTTAGGGAAACTGATTTGGTAAACAGAGAAGAGGTAGTGAAAGCTTTGCGGAAGATGAAAGCCGGCAAGGCAGCAGGTTTGGATGGTATTGCAGTGGAATTTATTAAAAAAGGGAGTGACTGTATTGTTGACTGGTTGGTAAGGTTATTTAATGTATGTATGACTCATGGTGAGGTGCCTGAGGATTGGCGGAATGCGTGCATAGTGCCATTGTACAAAGGCAAGGGGGATAAGAGTGAGTGCTCAAATTACGGAGGTATAAGTTTGTTGAGTATTCCTGGTAAATTATATGGGAGGGTATTGATTGAGAGGGTGAAGGCATGTACAGAGCATCAGATTGGGGAAGAGCAGTGTGGTTTCAGAAGTGGTAGAGGATGTGTGGATCAGGTGTTTGCTTTGAAGAATGTATGTGAGAAATACTTAGAAAAGCAAATGGATTTGTATGTAGCATTTATGGATCTGGAGAAGGCATATGATAGAGTTGATAGAGATGCTCTGTGGAAGGTATTAAGAATATATGGTGTGGGAGGCAAGTTGTTAGAAGCAGTGAAAAGTTTTTATCGAGGATGTAAGGCATGTGTACGTGTAGGAAGAGAGGAAAGTGATTGGTTCTCAGTGAATGTAGGTTTGCGGCATGGGTGTGTGATGTCTCCATGGTTGTTTAATTTGTTTATGGATGGGGTTGTTAGGGAGGTGAATGCAAGAGTTTTGGAAAGATGGGCAAGTATGAAGTCTGTTGGGGATGAGAGAGCTTGGGAAGTGAGTCAGTTGTTGTTCGCTGATGATACAGCACTGGTGGCTGATTCATGTGAGAAAGTGCAGAAGCTGGTGACTGAGTTTGGTAAAGTGTGTGAAAGAAGAAAGTTAAGAGTAAATGTGAATAAGAGCAAGGTTATTAGGTACAGTGGGGTTGAGGGTCAAGTCAATTGGGAGGTGAGTTTGAATGGAGAAAAACTGGAGGAAGTGAAGTGTTTTAGATATCTGGGAGTGGATCTGGCAGCGGATGGAACCATGGAAGCGGAAGTGGATCATAGGGTGGGGGAGGGGGCGAAAATTCTGGGAGCCTTGAAGAATGTGTGGAAGTCGAGAACATTATCTCTGAAAGCAAAAATGGGTATGTTTGCAGGAATAGTGGTTCCAACAATGTTGTATGGTTGCGAGGCATGGGCTATGGATAGAGTTGTGCGCAGGAGGATGGATGTGCTGGAAATGAGATGTTTGAGGACAATGTGTGGTGTGAGGTGGTTTGATCGAGTAAGTAACGTAAGGGTAAGAGAGATGTGTGGAAATAAAAAGAGCGTGGTTGAGAGAGCAGAAGAGGGTGTTTTGAAATGGTTTGGGCACATGGCGAGAATGAGTGAGGAAAGATTGACCAAGAGGATATATGTGTCGGAGGTGGAGGGAACGAGGAGAAGAGGGAGGCCAAATTGGAGGTGGAAAGATGGACTGAAGAAGATTTTGTGTGATCGGGGCCTGAACATGCAGGAGGGTGAAAGGAGGGCAAGGAATAGAGTGAATTGGAGCGATGTTGTATACCGGGGTTGACGTGCTGTCAGTGGATTGAATCAGGGCATGTGAAGCGTCTCGGGTAAACCATGGAAAGCTGTGTAGGTATGTATATTTGCGTGTGTGGACGTATGTATATACATGTGTATGGGGGTGGGTTGGGCCATTTCTTTCGTCTGTTTCCTTGCGCTACCTCGCAAACGCGGGAGACAGCGACAAAGTATAAAAAAAAAAAAAAATATATATATATCTTTCAAACTATTCGCCATTTCACGCGTTAGCGAGGTAGCGTTAAGAACAAAGGACTGGGCCTTTGAGGGAGTATCCTCACCTGACCCCCTTCTCTGTTCCTTCTTTTGGAAAAAAAAAAAAAAAAAGAGAGGGGAGGATTTCCAGCCCCCCGCTCCCTTCCCTTTTAGTCGCCTTCTACGACACGCAGGGAATACGTGGGAAGTATTCTTTCTCCCCTATCCCCAGGGATAATATATATATATATATATATATTATATATATATATAATATATATATATATATATATATATATATATATATATATATATATATATATTTTCTTTTTTTTCTTTTTTTTGCTTTGTCGCTGTCTCCCGCGTTTGCGAGGTAGCGCAAGGAAACAGATGAAAGAAATGGCCCAACCCACCCCCATACACATGTATATACATACACGTCCACACACGCAAATATACATACCTACACAGCTTTCCATGGTTTACCCCAGACGCTTCACATGCCCTGATTCAATCCACTGACAGCGCGTCAACCCCGATATACCACATCGATCCAATTCACTCTATTCCTTGCCCTCCTTTCACCCTCCTGCATGTTCAGGCCCCGATCACACAAAATCTTTTTCACTCCATCCTTCCACCTCCAATTTGGTCTCCCACTTCTCCTCGTTCCCTCCACCTCCGACACATATATCCTCTTGGTCAATCTTTCCTCACTCATTCTCTCCAAGTGCCCAAATCATTACAAAACACCCTCTTCTGCTCTCTCAACCACGCTCTTTTTATTTCCACACATCTCTCTTACCCTTACGTTACTTACTCGATCAAACCACCTCACACCACACATTGTCCTCAAACATCTCATTTCCAGCACATCCACCCTCCTGCGCACAACTCTATCCATAGCCCATGCCTCGCAACCATACAAAATTGTTGGAACCACTATTCCTTCAAACATACCCATTTTTGCTTTCCGAGATAATGTTCTCGACTTCCACACGTTCTTCCAGGCTCCCAGGATTTTCGCCCCCTCCCCCACCCTATGATCCACTTCCGCTTCCATGGTTCCATCCGCTGCCAGATCCACTCCCAGATATCTAAAAGACTTTACTTCCTCCAGTTTTTCTCCATTCAAACTTACCTCCCAATTGACTTGACCCTCAACCCTCCTGTACCTAATAACCTTTCTCTTATTCACATTTACTCTTAACTTTCTTCTTTCACACACTTTACCAAACTCAGTCACCAGCTTCTGCACTTTCTCACATGAATCAGCCACCAGCGCTGTATCATAAGCGAACAACAACTGACTTACTTCCCAAGCTCTCTCATCCACAACAGACTTCATACTTGCCCCTCTTTCCAAAACTCTTGCATTCACCTCCCTAACAACCCCATCCATAAACAAATTAAACAACCATGGAGACATCACACACCCCTGCCGCAAACCTGCATTCACTGAGAACCAATCACTTTCCTCTCTTCCTACACGTACACATGCCTTACAACCTCAATAAAAACTTTTCACTGCTTCTAACAACTTGCCTCTCACACCATATATTCTTAATACCTTCCACAGAGCATCTCTATCAACTCTATCATATGCCTTCTCCAGATCCATAAATGCTACATACAAATCCATTTGCTTTTCTAAGTATTTCTCACATACATTCTTCAAAGCAAACACCTGATCCACACATCCTCTACCACTTCTGAAACCACACTGCTCTTCCCCAATCTGATGCTCTGTACATGCCTTCACCCTCTCAATCAATGCCCTCCCATATAATTTGCCAGGAATACTCACCAAACTTATACCTCTGTAATTTGAGCACTCACTCTTATCCCCTTTGCCTTTGTACAATGGCACTATGCACGCATTCCGCCAATCCTCAGGCACCTCCCCATGAGTCATACATACATTGAATAACCTTACCAACTAGTCAATAATACAGTCACCCCCTTTTTTAATAAATTCCACTGCAATACCATCCAAGCCTGCTACCTTGCCGGCTTTCATCTTCCGCAAAGCTTTTACTACCTCTTCTCTGTTTACCAAATCATTTTCCCTAACCCTCTCACTTTGCACACCACCTCGACCAAAAACCCCATATCTGCCACTCTATCATGAAACACATTCAACAAACCTTCAAAATACTCACTCCATCTCTTTCTCACATCACCACTACTTGTTATCACCTCCCCATTTGTGCCCTTCACTAAAGTTCCCATTTGCTCCCTTGTCTTACGCACTTTATTTACCTCCTTCCAGAACATCTTTTTATTTTCCCTAAAATTTAATGATACTCTCTCACCCCAACTCTCATTTGCCCTCTTTTTCACCTCTTGCTCCTTTCTCTTGACCTCCTGTCTCTTTCTTTTATACATCTCCCACTCAATTGCATTTTTTCCCTGCAAAAATCGTCCAAATGCCTCTGTCTTCTCTTTCACTAATACTCTTACTTCTTCATCTCACTCACTCACTACAATATATATATATATATATATATATATATATATACATATATATTTTTTATTTATTATACTTTGTCGCTGTCTCCCGCGTTTGCGAGGTAGCGCAAGGAAACAGACGAAAGAAATGGCCCAACCCCCCCCCATACACATGTATATACATACGTCCACACACGCAAATATACATACCTACACAGCTTTCCATAGCTTACCCCAGATGCTTCACATGCCTTGATTCAATCCACTAACAGCACGTCACCTCGACCAAAAACCCCATATTGTGATTTTCGAGGGGTCTAAGGATATGGAAGTTTAGGAGGGATTCAAAGACTTTGGAAACCATAGATATTAAAGCAATAGGACAATAGTTAGCACGATCAAAACATTCACCCTTCTTAGGGATAGAATGCATCAATGTATGCTTCCAAGGAGTAGGAAAAGTTTCGGTTTTTAAACAGAAACAGAACAGATGAGCAAGCACAGGCACAAGTTCAGAGCCACTCTCTTTCAGTACATGGGGATGATGCCAGCTGGACTATAACCCTTGCTTGCGTCTAGAGAAAGAAGCACTTTTCAGTCAGTCCAAAAAGAAATTACAGGTGGGGCATCCGATTAGTAAAAGAAACATCAAGGGATGAAGGAATGTTAGAGTCATCCAGGTGGAGTTACAGGAGAAATGGGAGCCAAAGACAGATGCTTTGTCAACAACAGGGACAGTTATAGTAATATTGTCAGAAGTTGTTAGAGATGCCCTTAGCTAATGAACTAAAGAGCTAAAGCAACACTTTGCCTCACAGACAATGTGCTTGCAGTGATTTTGGGCAGTGATGAAAGATGAATGGGAATCAGAGGAAGGAGAATTTTTCAAAGTCTGATATGCCTGATCCCTTGCCTGAATGGCCTTAAACAGAAAAGTTGAACTATGGATTGAATGAAGAGGACATATTGGAGGAAGAGGGGATAAATGCATCCATTCCCGCAAGGATAACCTCTGCTCTGCATCTGGTGATGACAAGCATCACCACATTAGGAGACTAATTTAACCAAGGAAAGTCAGAAAAGAAGTTATGCAAGCTATTCCAGTCAGCTCTGTTGAGGTGCCAGTGTTTACACTTAGAAGGGGCTGGTGGAGGGGGAGGTGCCATTAAAATAGATACATTTGTATTTGTGAGCGTGTGATCAGATGAACCAACTGGGGCGAGATCATGTACTTGCAGTAAAATGCACGAGAAGTGAAAAACAGAACCCAGAATATTGGGAGAGTGGTCACAGCAGTCAGGAATATGGATAGGGTGGGATATAATTTACTTTAAATAATTAAGAAGAGAACATGAGGGCTTCCATCCCTCAATCATCCATATAGGAAGAATTCAACCATTCCCAATGGTGAACATTGAAACCCCTGAGGTATAGGATCTCATCATGTGGGTGAAAAGATGTCAGTCTCATGACAGGAGTCCTGATAGCAGAAAAAAGATATAAAATTTGTAAAATTAGGAGAGCAATAGGGGTAACCAGCAAAAGTGTGGTGGTTGGGAGACAGACCTTGAGCCATATCACATCAAAGTTTGGGGACTCAATATCCTCTTAAGAGTGCAACAAGGTGTTGATGTTGGAATAAACACAAACACCAACTCTAACCGGAATTGTCACTGGAGACTACAGTCAGACATGAAAAAATGACAAGTGAGATCATCAGTAGACAACTGTCTCGGAGAGAAGTATGATATTAGGAGTGGTACTAGAAGGTATTGGAAGGAATCACAACCACAAAAGGTTCTACTTAGTACAAAACAGTAATGAACCCTAAATTTTTTCAAGGTTCAAAATGGTTTAATACCTATAATGGGGGTAATAAAGTTGTTTACACAGTTCTGACTAATAAAACAGGTATGGTTATTTTATAAACTTACGTGATAAGTATTGCTAGTCACAATGCAAACATACAGCAGTACGGTCGCAGCTGCTGAGCCACGCCCTACATGGGAAGAATAATATCCTCCCAACAGGATCCTCCACTGGGCATTTCAGAAGTCTTTATATTGATCTAATCTAACAGATCTGTTTGGCACGAATTGACTATACATTTTATGAGCAGCAATAGCAACACACAATGGCGATATGAAAACACACGAAAGTTTGCAGACAAAATTTTGAATAAGTTGAGACACGTGGAATTTACAAAGTTGGTGCATATTTGATAATTTTGTCCTCAGTATAATTAATAAATGATAGGGTTCCCTTCGTAGTCCCGCAATCACAAGTACCCCTTCAATTGGATATGACCAGATATCCAGCAATGAAAACTGCTGCCAGGCAACAGGAAAATCACTGGGCGGGAAAAAAAAGGTCACAACACATAAAATGTGATATGCTAATAAGCATATCAGAAGCAGGACATTGTCCTGCAGCACCACAGAAAAAACCAAGTTCGCCGGCAAAGACAGTTCCAAAGACCCGCTGTCCTAGTCAAAATGGCCTTTATTTTCTTCATTCATAACAAATATCAACTGTTGTATATATCGATTATCAAATCATAAATAAAGTGGCCTAAGACCAGCAATTAACAAACTGACAAAGCGTAGTTGATGGTCAAAATTGTGAATTTATCGGCCAGGCCAGAACGTCCTCTTCGTAGGTCGAACTTACGAAGAACATTAGAGAAGTATTACATAGAAAAGAATTATCTATCTATCTATCTGTCTATCTTCCGGGGACTCCCCTCAACGTGTGGCCAAGTCAGAAGTCTCTCAGTGCTGCTTCTTAGCCTTATGTTCCTCATCCTCTGGGGGAAGAGGCCAACTCTAGCGTAGTTTCCAGGGGCTCCTAACTACTGTTCCTATTGACTACTACCTAACGTATCTACCTAATGTTCCTATAGACTACTTCTACCTTAGGTATTTACCTAATGTTCCTCCTGACTACTTCTACCTAACGTATCTACCTACTGTTCCTACTGCCGACTTCTACCTAACGTATCTACCTACTGTTCCTACTGACTACTTCCTATCGTATCTACCTACTGTTCCTACTGACTACTTCTACCTAACGAATCTACCTACTGTTCTGACTAATTCTACCTAACGTATCTACCTACTGTTCTGACTAATTCTACCTAACGTATCTACCGAGTGTTCCTACCGACTACTTCTACCAAACGTATCTACCTACTGTTCCTAGACTACTTCTACCTAATGAATCTACCTAATGTACCTACTGACTACTTCTACCTAACGTATCTACCTACTGACTACTTCTACCTAATGTATCTACCTACTGTTCCGACTAATTCTACCTAACGTATTTACCGAGTGTTCCCACTGACTACTTCTACCTAACGTATCCACCTACTGTTCCTACTGACTACTTCTACCTAATGTATCTACCTAATGTTCCTAGTGACTACTACCTAATGTATCTACATAACGTTCCTACTGACTACTTCTACCTAATGTATCTACCTACTGTTCCTACTGACTTCTACCTAATGTATTTACCTAATGTTCCTAGTGACTACTACCTAATGTATCTGCCTAATGCTCCTACTGACTACTTCTACCTAACGTTCTACCTAATGTTCCTACTGACTACTTCTACCTTATGTATTTACCTAATGTTCCTAGTGACTACTACCTAATGTATATTCCTAATGTTCCTACTGACTATTTCTACCTAATGTTCCTACTGACTACTTCTACCTAATGTAGCTACATGTTTCTACCGATTACTTCAACCTAACGTTCCTACTGACTACTTCTACCTAATGTATCTACCTGTTTCTACCGAATACTTCTACCTAACGTATCTACCGACTGTTCCTACAGACTACTTCTACCTAATGTATCTTCCTGAAGTTCCTACTGACAACTACATGTGTCTACTTAATGTTGCTACTGACTACTACATAATGGCTACTTAATGTTGCTACTGACTACTACATAATGGCTACTTAATGTTGCTACTGACTACTACATAATGTCTACTTAATGTTGCTACTGACTACTACATAATGGCTACTTTAATGTTGCTACTGACTACTACATAATGTCTACTTAATGTTGCTACTGACTACTACATAATGGCTACTTAATGTTGCTACTGACTACTACATAATGGTTACTTTAATGTTGCTACTGACTACTACATAATGTCTACTTAATGTTGCTACTGACTACTACATAATGGCTACTTAATGTTGCTACTGAATACTACATAATGGCTACTTAATGTTCCTACTGAGTACTACATAATGGCTACTTAATGTTCCTACTGAGTACTACATAATGGCTACTTAATGTTGCTACTGAATACTACATAATGGCTACTTAATGTTGTACTGACTACTACATAAGGCTACTTAATGTTCCTACTGAGTACTACATAATGGCTACTTAATGTTGCTACTGAATACTACATAATGGCTACTTAATGTTGCTACTGAATACTACATAATGGCTACTTAATGTTGCTACTGAATACTACATAATGGCTACTTAATGTTGCTACTGAATACTACATAATGGCTACTTAATTTTCCAAACTAATGTTCCGACCTACCACTTCTACCTACTGTTTCCGCCTGATGTTCCTACATACTACGTCTACCTCATGTTGCTATCTACAGTTTCTATCTATTGCTGGTACCATTTTCCCCAGAGGCGAGGTCAGTCTACAGGACTCACTAGTAACACTGTAGTGACCAAGTGTTGTCACGTGTTACATGTAACATGTGGACATAATGAAAACAATCTGCTGGAAGTGGAGGAATAAAGCAAGACAGTTACGTGGATCAGAGGAGTAGAACTTGACCACTAACTCCTCCTGATACAAGGTAGATGGTAACGTGAGTTAGATGGTAACGTTAATCTACCTGCCTGGTGACTGGTCCATGTCTACCTTCCAAGTTACGACACAACCTAAGTATGTCAGTAAGTACGATGACTTTCTTTACATAAAGAATGTTACATGTTATCAAAATGTCTCTGATCATTTAAACTTAGCATGAACTAGAAACATCAGTAGATCTACTTACACTACAAGTAATAACAACTATTGTGATGATATTTGTAGTGTTGTTGGTAGTTTCGTGTAACACCTGCATCACACAGCTCACTACTCTAGCATTCATTGTTGTCACCAAAAATATTTCATATGTTCTGTATCTGGCCAGGACTCTCGCAATATATCCTGTAATTAGTATTCTGCTTTCGGAAAATCAAGTCAAAATTCGTGTGAACTTTTCAATATAATCCATTGTTGTAGATTGTTGGATTCAAGTGTGATCACCTCCTGACTGATGGCGTAAGTCATACAATACTTGACAAATAGCATAACAACAAGCAAAACTACATTATTCAATATATTGTTTTATTTCATCTTACGTGGCATTCGCGGACAAACGAGGCTGTTAATAGAACCTCCTTTTCATGGTACGTTGGAGACTGGCGCTAGAATTTACCAGGATTCAACGAAATTTTTGAATGACGTCTTACGGGTAACGAGGACTACCAGGTTGACCATGTGTCACCTGCACAAATGGCTAATTGTAGCCCTCGACCTCTACTGTCACAACTGTATATGAGTGGTACACTTCCTGCTAGTGGTGCTCTACAGTCATACAACATCTGCTCGACCATCTTGTGCTTGGCTAAGCGATTTTCAAAAATTTCCCCCGAGATATTTATTTCAGTGTTCATGATACATATATATATATATATATATATATATATATATATATATATATATATATATATATATATATATATATATATATATATATATATATTTTCTGATGATACAGCGCTGGTGGCTGATTCATGTGAGAAACTGCAGAAGCTGGTGACTGAGTTTGGTAAAGTGTGTGAAAGAAGAAAGTTAAGAGTAAATTTGAATAAGAGCAAGGTAATTAGGTACAGTAGGGTTGAGTGTCAAGTCAATTGGGAGGTAAGTTTGAATGGAGAAAAACTGGAGGAAGTAAAGTGTTTTAGATATCTGGGAGTGGATCTGGCAGCGGATGGAACCATGGAAGCGGAAGTGGATCATAGGGTGGGGGAGGGGGCGAAAATTCCGGGAGCCTTGAAGAATGTGTGGAAGTCGAGAACATTATCTCGGAAAGCAAAGATGGGTGTTTGAAGGAATAGTGGTTCAACAATGTTGTATGGTTGCGAGGCGTGGGCTATGGATAGAGTTGTGCGCAGGAGGGTGGATGTGCTGGAAATGAGATGTTTGAGGACAATGTGTGGTGTGAGGTGGTTTGATCGAGTAAGTAACGTAAGGGTAAGAGAGATGTGTGGAAATAAAAAGAGCGTGGTTGAGAGAGCATAAGAGGGTGTTTTGAAATGGTTTGGGCACATGGAGAGAATGAGTGAGGAAAGATTGACCAAGAGGATATATGTGTCGGAGGTGGAGGGAACGAGGAGAAGTGGGAGACCAAATTGGAGGTGGAAAGATGGAATGAAAAAGATTTTGAGTGATCGGGGCCTGAACATTCAGGAGGGTGAAAGGAGGGCAAGGAATAGAGTGAATTGGATCGATGTGGTATACCGAGGTTGACGTGCTGTCAGTGGATTGAATCAGGGCATGTGAAGCGTCTGGGGTAAACCATGGAAAGCTGTGTAGGTATGTATATTTGCGTGTGTGGACGTATGTATATACATGTGTATGGGGGTGGGTTGAGCCATTTCTTTCGTCTGTTTCATTGCGCTACCTCGCAAACGCGGGAGACAGCGACAAAGTATCATAAAAAAAAAAATATATATATATATATATATATATATATATATATATATATATATATATATATATATATATATATATATATATATATATATATACATATATATGTACTTTGTGTAATGAAGACAATTGAGAAACATCATAAGCCAATATTCCAGTTTCATGATAAGAGAAGTGGACCAGGCAGTATGATACAGTGGTTAAATTGATGAAAACTACTATTGACGTTTGTGTAAATAAATTATGCATTTCCCTTTTCCATAGCCAGAGGTTGAACCATTATGTGACATTTATTTTTCATTTCATTTCAAGCTAGAATTTTCAGTTTTCTAAATTATTTCTTACATTTTTCATATGTATATATATATATATATATATATATATATATATATATATATATATATATATATATATATATATATATATATATATGTGCGTGTATGTGTGTGTATGTGTGTATATGTATTGCTGGTGAATGTAGGTTTACGGCAGGGGCGTGTGATGTCTCCATGGTTGTTTAATTTGTTTATGGATGGGTTGTTAGGGAGGTGAATGCAAGAGTTTTGGAAAGAGGGGCAAGTATGAAGTCTGTTGGGGATGAGAGAGCTTGGGAAGTGAGTCAGTTGTTGTTCGCTGATGATACAGCGCTGGTGGCTGATTCATGTGAGAAACTGCAGAAGCTGGTGACTGAGTTTGGTAAAGTGTGTGAAAGAAGAAACAGTAAATGTGAATAAGAGCAAGGTTATTAGGTACAGTAGGGTTGAGGGTCAAGTCAATTGGGAGGTGAGTTTGAATGGAGAAAAACTGGAGGAAGTGAAGTGTTTTAGATATCTGGAAGTGGATCTGGCAGCGGATGGAACCATGGAAGCGGAGGTGGATCATAGGGTGGAGGAGGGGGCGAAAATTCTGGGAGCCTTGAAGAATGTGTGGAAGTCGAGAACATTATCTCGGAAAGCAAAAATGGGTATGTTTGAAGGAATAGTGGTTCCAACAATGTTGTATGGTTGCGAGGCGTGGGCTATGGATAGAGTTGTGCGCAGGAGGATGGATGTGCTGGAAATGAAATGTTTGAGGACAATGTGTGGTGTGAGGTGGTTTGATCGAGTAAGTAACGTAAGGGTAAGAGAGATGTGTGGAAATAAAAAGAGCGTGGTTGAGAGAGCAGAAGAGGGTGTTTTGAAATGGTTTGGGCACATGGAGAGAATGAGTGAGGAAAGATTGACCAAGAGGATATATGTGTCGGAGGTGGAGGGAACGAGGAGAAGAGGGAGACCAAATTGGAGGTGGAAAGATGGAGTGAAAAAGATTTTGTGTGATCGGGGCCTGAACATGCAGGAGGGTGAAAGGAGGGCAAGGAATAGAGTGAATTGGAGCGATGTGGTATACTGGGGTTGACGTGCTGTCAGTGGATTGAATCAGGGCATGTGAAGCGTCTGGGGTAAACCATGGAAAGCTGTGTAGGTATGTATATTTGCGTGTGTGGACGTATGTATATACATGTGTATGGGGGTGGGTTGGGCCATTTCTTTCGTCTGTTTCCTTGCGCTACCTCGCAAACGCGGGAGATAGCGACAAAGTATAAAAAAAAAAAAAAAAAAAAAAAAATATATATATATATACATATATATATATATATATATATATATATATATATATATATATATATATATATATATATATATATATATATATATATATATATATATATATACAACTGGAGGGATGTCTGATCATTATATTGTGGAGACTAAGGCGAAGATTTGTATGGGTTTTCAGAAAAGAAGAGTGGAGTGAATGTTGGGGTGAAGAGGGTGGTGAGAGTAAGTGAGCTTGGGAAGGAGACTTGTGTGAGGAAGTACCAGGAGAGACAGAGTACAGAATGGAAAAAGGTGAGAACAATGGAAGTAAGGGGAGTGCGGGAGGAATGGGATGTATTTAGGGAATCAGTGATGGAGTGCGCAAAAGATGCTTGTGGCATGAGAAGAGTGGGAGGTGGGTTGATTAAAAAGGGTAGTGAGTGGTGGGATGAAGAAGTAAGATTATTAGTGAAAGAGAAGAGAGAGGCATTTGGACGATTTTTGCAGGGAAAAAATGCAATTGAGTGGGAGATGTATAAAAGAAAGAGACAGGAGGTCAAGAGAAAGGTGCAAGAGGTGAAAAAAGGGCAAATGAAAGTTGCGGTGAGAGAGTATCATTAAATTTTAGGGAAAATAAAAAGATGTTCTGGAAGGAGGTAAATAAAGTGCGTAAGAGAAGGGAGCAAATGGGAACTTCAGTGAAGGGCGCAAATGGGGAGGTGATAACAAGTAGTTGTGATGTGAGAAAGAGATGGAGTGAGTATTTTAAAGGTTTGTTGAATGTGTTTGATGATAAAGTGGCAGATATAGGGTGTTTTGGTCGAGGTGGTGTGCAAAGTGAGAGGGTTAGGGAAAATGATTTGGTAAACAGAGAAGAGGTAGTAAAAGCTTTGCGGAAGATGAAAGCCGGCAAGGCAGCAGGTTTGGATGGTATTGCAGTGGAATTTATTAAAAAAGGGGGTGACTGTATTGTTGACTGGTTGGTAAGGTTATTTAATGCATGTATGACTCATGGTGAGGTGCCTGAGGATTGGCGGAATGCGTGCATAGTGCCATTGTACAAAGGCAAAGGGGATAAGAGTGAGTGCTCAAATTTCAGAGGTATAAGTTTGTTGAGTATTCCTGGTAAATTATATGGGAGGGTATTGATTGAGAGGGTGAAGGCATGTACAGAGCATGAGATTGGGGAAGAGCAGTGTGGTTTCAGAAGTGGTAGAGGATGTGTGGATCAGGTGTTTGCTTTGAAGAATGTATGTGAGAAATACTTAGAAAAGCAAATGGATTTGTATGTAGCATTTATGGATCTGGAGAAGGCATATGACAGAGTTGATAGAGATGCTCTGTGGAAGGTATTAAGAATATATGGTGAGGGTGGCAAGTTGTTAGAAGCAGTGAAAAGTTTTTATCGAGGATGTAAGGCATGTGTACGTGTAGGAAGAGAGGAAAGTGATTGGTTCTCAGTGAATGTAGGTTTGCGGCAGGGGTGTGTGATGTCTCCATTGTTGTTTAATTTGTTTATGGATGGGGTTGTTAGGGAGGTGAATGCAAGAGTTTTGGAAAGAGGGGCAAGTATGAAGTCTGTTGTGGGTGAGAGAGCTTGGGAAGTGAGTCAGTTGTTGTTCGCTGATGATACAGCGCTGGTGGCTGATTCATGTGAGAAACTGCAGAAGCTGATGACTGAGTTTGGTAAAGTGTGTGAAAGAAGAAAGTTAAGAGTAAATGTGAATAAGAGCAAGGTTATTAGGTACAGTAGGGTTGAGGGTCAAGTCAATTGGGAGGTAAGTTTGAATGGAGAAAAACTGGAGGAAGTAAAGTGTTTTAGATATCTGGGAGTGGATCTGGCAGCGGATGGAACCATGGAAGCGGAAGTGGATCATAGTGTGGGGGAGGGGGCGAAAATCCTGGGAGCCTTGAAGAATGTGTGGAAGTCGAGAACATTATCTCGGAAAGCAAAAATGGGTATGTTTGAAGGAATAGTGGTTCCAACAATTTTGTATTGTTGCGAGGCGTGGGCTACGGATAGAGTTGTGCGCAGGAGGGTGGATGTGCTGGAAATGAGATGTTTGAGGACAATGTGTGGTGTGAGGTGGTTTGATCGAGTAAGTAACGTAAGGGTAAGAGAGATGTGTGGAAATAAAAAGAGCGTGGTTGAGAGAGCAGAAGAGGTTGTTTTGAAATGGTTTGGGCACATGGAGAGAATGAGTGAGGAAAGATTGACCAAGAGGATATATGTTTCAGAGGTGGAGGGAACGAGGAGAAGTGGGAGACCAAATTGGAGGAGGAAAGATGGAGTGAAAAAGATTTTGTGTGATCGGGGCCTGAACATGCAGGAGGGTGAAAGGAGGGCAAGGAATAGAGTGAATTGGATCGATGTGGTATACCGGCGTTGACATGCTGTCAGTGGATTGAATCAAGGCATGTGAAGCGTCTGGGGTAAACCATGGAAAGCTGTGTAGGTATGTATATTTGCGTGTGTGGACGTGTATATATATACATGTGTATGGGGGTGGGTTGGGCCATTTCTTTCGTCTGTTTCCTTGCGCTACCTCGCAAACGCGGGAGACAGCGACAAAGCAAAAAAAGAAGAAAAAAAAATATATATATATATATATATATATATATATATATAAATATATATATATATATATATATATATATATATATATATATATATATATATATATATATATATATATATATATATATATATATATATATATATATATATATATATATATATAAATATATATATATATATATATATATATATATATATATATATATATATATATATATATATATATATATATATATATATTTATTCCCTGGGGATAGGGGAGAAAGAATACTTCCCACGTATTCCCTGCGTGTCGTAGAAAGCGACTAAAAGGGGAGGGAGCGGGGGGCTGGAAATCCTCCCCTCTCGTTTTTTTTAATTTTTCAAAAGAAGGAACAGAGAATTGGGCCAGGTGAGGGTATTCCCTCAAAGGCCCAGGCCTCTGTTCTTAACGCTACCTCGCTAATGCGGGAAATGGCGAATAGTTTCAAAGAAAAAAGATATATATATATATATATATATATATATATATATATATATATATATATATATATATATATATATATATGCATATATATATATATATATATATATATATATATATATATATATATATATATATATATATATATATATATATATATATATATATATATATATATATATATGCATATATATATATATATATATATATATATATATATATATATATATATATATATATATATATATATATATTTATTCCCTGGGGATAGGGGAGAAAGAATACTTCCCACGTATTCCCTGCGTGTCGTAGAAAGCGACTAAAAGGGGAGGGAGCGGGGGGCTGGAAATCCTCCCCTCTCGTTTTTTTTATTTTTTCAAAAGAAGGAACAGAGAATTGGGCCAGGTGAGGGTATTCCCTCAAAGGCCCAGGCCTCTGTTCTTAACGCTACCTCGCTAATGCGGGAAATGGCGAATAGTTTCAAAGAAAAAAGATATATATATATATATATATATATATATATATATATATATATATATATATATATATATATATATATGCATATATATATATATATATATATATATATATATATATATATATATATATATATATATATATATATATATATATATATATATATATATATATATATATATATATATATGCATATATATATATATATATATATATATATATATATATATATATATATATATATATATATTTATTCCCTGGGGATAGGGGAGAAAGAATACTTCCCACGTATTCCCTGCGTGTCGTAGAAAGCGACTAAAAGGGGAGGGAGCGGGGGGCTGGAAATCCTCCCCTCTCGTTTTTTTTAATTTTTCAAAAGAAGGAACAGAGAATTGGGCCAGGTGAGGGTATTCCCTCAAAGGCCCAGGCCTCTGTTCTTAACGCTACCTCGCTAATGCGGGAAATGGCGAATAGTTTCAAAGAAAAAAGATATATATATATATATATATATATATATATATATATATATATATATATATATATATATATGCATATATTTATATATATATATATATATATATATATATATATATATATATATATATATATATATATATATATATATATATATATATATATATATGCATATATATATATATATATATATATATATATATATATATATATATATATATGTATATATATATATATATATATATATATATATATATATATATATATATATATATATATATATATATATATATATATATATATATATATATTATCCCTGGGGATAGGGGTGAAAGAATACTTAACTTTCTAAAAATGGGAAACAGAAGGAGTCACGCGGGGAGTGCTCATCCTCCTCGTAGACTCAGATTGGGGTGTCTAAATGTGTGTGGATGTAACCAAGATGTGAAAAAAGGAGAGATAGGTAGTATGTTTGAGGAAAGGAATCTGGATGTTTAGGCTCTGAGTGAAACGAAGCTCAAGAGTAAAGGGGAAGAGTGGTTTGGGAATGTCTTGGGAGTAAAGTCAGGGGTTAGTGAGAGGACAAGAGCAAGGGAAGGAGTAGAGTACTCCTCAAACAGTTGTGGGAGTATGTGATAGAATGTAAGAAAGTAAATTCTCGATTAATATGGGTAAAACTGAAAGTTGATGGAAAGAGATGGGTGATTATTGGTGCATATGCCATGGGCATGAGAAGAAAGATCATGAGAGGCAAGTGTTTTGGGAGCAGCTGAATGAGTGTGTTAGTGGTTTTGATGCACGCGACCGGGTTATAGTGATGGGTGATTTGAATGCAAAGGTGAGTAATGTGTCAGTTAAGGGAATAATTGGTATACATGGGGGTGTTCAGTGTTGTAAATGGAAATGGTGAAGAGCTTGTAGATTCATGTGCTGAAAAAGGACTGGTGATTGGGAATACCTGCTTTAAAAAGCGAGATTTACATAAGTATACGTATGTAAGTAGGAGAGATGGCCAGAGAGAGTTATTGAATTACGTGTTAATTGACAGGCGCGCGAAAGAGAGACTTTTGGTTGTTAATGTGCTGAGAGGTGCAACTGGAGGGATGTCTGATCATTATCTTGTGGAGGCTAAGGTGAAGATTTGTATGGGTTTTCAGAAAAGAAGAGTGAATGTTGGAGTGAAGAGGGTGGTGAGAGTAAGTGAGCTTGGGAAGGAGACTTGTGTGAGGAAGTACCAGGAGAGACTGAGTACAGAATGGAGAAAGGTGAGAACAATGGAAGTTAGGGGAGTGGGGGAGGAATGGGATGTATTTAGGGAATCAGTGATGGAGTGCGCAAAAGATACTTGTGGCATGAGAAGCGTGGGAGGTGGGTTGATTAGAAAGGGTAGTGATTGGTGGGATGAAGAAGTAAGATTATTAGTGAAAGAGAAAAGAGAGGCATTTGGACCATTTTTGCAGGGAAAAAATGCAATTGAGTGGGAGATGTATAAAAGAAGGAGACAGGAGGTCAAGAGAAAAGTGCAAGAGGTGAAAAAGAATGCAAATGAGAGTTGGGGTGAGAGAGTATCATTAGATTTTAGGGAGAATAAAAAGATGTTTTGGGAGGAGGTAAATAAGGTGCGTAAGACAAGGGAGCAAATGGGAACTTCAGTGAAGGGCGCAAATGGGGAGGTGATAACAAGTAGTGGTGATGTGAGAAGGAGATGGAGTGAGATTTTTGAAGGTTTGTTGAATGTGTTTGATGATAGAGTGGCAGATATAGGGTGTTTTGGTCGAGGTGGTGTGCAAAGTGAAAGGGTTAGGGAAAATGATCTGGTAAACAGAGAAGAGGTAGTAAAAGCTTTGCGGAAGATGAAAGCCGGCAAGGCAGCAGGTTTGGATGGTATTGCAGTGGAATCTATTAAAAAAGGGGGTGACTGTATTGTTGACTTGTTGGTAAGGTTATTTGATTATGTATGACCCATGGTGAGGTGCCTGAGGATTCGTGGAATGCGTGCATAGTGCCATTGTACAAAGGCAAAGGGGATAAGAGTGAGTGCTCAAATTACAGAGGTATAAGTTTGTTGAGTATTCCTGGTAAATTATATGGGAGGGTATTAATTGAGAGGGTGAAATCATGTACAGAGCATGAGATTGGGGAAGAGCAGTGTGGTTTCAGAAGTGGTAGAGGATGTGTGGATCAGGTGTTTGCTTTGAAGAATGTATGTGAGAAATACTTAGAAAAGCTAATGGATTTGTATGTAGCATTTATGGATCTGGAGAAGGCATATGATAGAGTTGATAGAGATGCTCTGTGGAAGGTATTAAGAATATATGGTGTGGGAGGCAAGTTGTTAGAAGCAGTGAAAAGTTTTTATTGAGGATGTAAGGCATGTGAACGTGTAGGAAGAGAGGAAAGTGATTGGTTCTCAGTGAATGTAGGTTTGCGGCAAGGGTGTGTGATGTCTCCATGGTTGTTTAATTTGTTTATGGATGGGGTTGTGAGGGAGGTGAATGCAAGAGTTTTGGAAAGAGGGGCAAGTATGAAGTCTGTTGGGGATGAGAGAACTTGGGAAGTGAGTCAGTTGTTGTTCGCTGATGATACAGCGCTGGTGGCTGATTCATGTGAGAAACTGCAGAAGCTGGTGACTGAGTTTGGTAAAGTGTGTGAAAGAAGGAAGTTAAGAGTAAATGTGAATAAGAGCAAGGTTATTATGTACAGTAGGGATGAGGGTCAAGTCAATTGGGAGGTAAGTTTGAATGGAGAAAAACTGGAGGAAGTAAAGTGTTTTAGATATCTGGGAGTGGATCTGGCAGCGGATGGAACCATGGAAGCGAAAGTGGATCATAGGGTGGGGGAGGGGGCGAAAATTCCGGGAGCCTTGAAGAATGTGTGGAAGTCGAGAACATTAACTCGGAAAGCAAAAATGGATATGTTTGAAGGAATAGTGGTTCCAACAATGTTGTATGGTTGCGAGGCGTGGGCTATGGATAGAGTTGTGCGCAAGAGGATGGATGTGCTGGAAATGAGATGTTTGAGGACAATGTGTGATGTGAGGTGGTTTGATCGAGTAAGTAACGTAAGGGTAAGAGAGATGTTTGGATATATATATATATATATATATATATATATATATATATATATATATATATATATATATATATATATATATATATATATATATATATATATATATATATATATTCCTATGGATCCACGGGGAAAATGAAACACGATAAGTTCCCAAGTGCATGGCACTTTATAGATGCACCCTGGAGAATTTTCCGGTGAGTTCCTGATTAAGATATTCTTTATAGTATCATTGTTGCTGAAGGCAGCATTTACATGAAAGGATTTAAGCATCATGCTAAGTAAAGTAAAATTATTATTAAAAGGGAGAACTAAAAGATCTTGGTGTCAATGGGAGGTTTGGGCTCTACTCTATAAAATTATTTCTTTGCTAAGTTAGGGGATTTATCAATGAAAGATTTAGGGTACTTTAACTTAGATCCAATAGAATATATCCTCTCAAACTCATCATCAATAAACTTTGGACTGCAAATACGTAATGCTCTAAAATACATAGATTGAAGTGATGATGATTTAACTCTGTCATGTTGAGATGAGTGATAATGGATATATGAGCATACATTGGTAGGTTTTCTTTATATGCTAAACTTAAACTTGTTTCCTTGCTTATGGATCACGCAATCTAAAAATGGTAACATATCATTATTCTAATTTTCTATAGTAGATTTGCTGGAAAGTACTAAATTGTTAAGTAAAGGATGAAATGTTTGTGAATTTTCATTTTTTGGCTTAACACAAAGATCATCTACATACCTAAACCAAATTGCATTAGAAGGTAAGATATCTTTTAGTAATTTTGTTTCAAAGAATTCCATACAAAGATTACGCAGCACAGGTGAAAGAGGGTTACCCATTGCCATACCAAATTTTTTAGCATAATATTCAACCAGTCACCCACCTTTTTAAAAAATTCCACAGCAATGAAATCCAAACCCGCCGCCTTGCCAGCTTTCATCATCCACAAAGCTTTCACTACCTCTTCTATGCTTACTAAATCATTCTCCCCGACCCTGTCTTTTTGCACACTATTTCGACCAAAACACCCTGTATCTGCCACTCTATCATCAAACACATTCAACAAACCTTCAAAATACTCACTCCATCTCCCTATTGAATTGAAATACACAGTCTTTTATACGTAATTTTATCAGTTCAATGAAAACAGACTTTGGAGCAAGTAAATGAATATCATCTAAAACATCAAATAAATATTCTAAAATGTCATCAACTGGAAATTTAGTGAAAAGTGAGGAAACATCAAAGCTAACAAGTTTGAAGTCAAAATTAACATTGATATTGTTTAGCTTGTTAAATAAATCTACATTGTTCATGATATTAGAATTTGATATCTTACCCACTAAAGGGCTTAATAAAGAAACTAACCATTTTGACAATTATATGTGAGGGAGCCTACTGAACTCACTATAGGTCTTGCTGTATTTTTTTTTGTTTTGTTTTTGTTTTGATAAGTCCATACATATATGGCAATGAAGGAGACAAAGATGATAAACTTTTGATAAGAGAACCATT
The DNA here is from genome assembly GCF_036320965.1 of Panulirus ornatus. Classification (NCBI taxonomy): domain Eukaryota; kingdom Metazoa; phylum Arthropoda; class Malacostraca; order Decapoda; family Palinuridae; genus Panulirus; species Panulirus ornatus. The sequence continues at coordinate 12,926,079 of NC_092269.1, forward strand.
ACGTTTCAACAACAACTTCAGTTCTTTATTGAAATGGGAATTAACTGCTCCTAGTTTCTCATCCGAATCAGCCACCAGCGCTGTATCATCAGCAAACAACAACTGACTCACTTCCCAAGCTCTTTCATCCACAACAGACTGTATACTTGCCCCTCTTTCCAAAACTCTTGCATTCACCTTCCTAAAAACCCCATCCATAAACAAATTAAACAACCATGGTGCACTCCTGCCGCAAACCGGTATTCACTGGGAACCACTCACTTTCCTCTCTTCATACTCGTACTCATGCCTTACATCCTGGGTAAAAACTTTTCATTGCTTCTAGCAACTTACCTCCCACACCATAAACTCTTAATACCTTCCACAGAGCATCTCTCTCAACTCTATCAGATGCCTTCTCCAGATCCACAAATGCTACATACAAATCCATCTACTTTTCTAAGTATTTCTCACATACGTTTTACAAAGCAAACACCTGATCCACATATCCTCTAACCCTTCTGAAACCACACAGCTCTTCCCCAGTCTGATGCTCTGTACATGCCTTCACCCTCTCGATCAATACCCTCCCATATAATTTCCCAGGAATACTCAAACTTCACCTTTATAATTTGAACACTCACCTTTATCCCCTTTGCCTTGTACAATGGCACTATACATGCATTCCGCCAATCCTCAGCCACTTCACTATGAACCATACATACATTAAATATCCTCACCAACCAGTCAACAACACAGTCACCCCCTTTTTTTTCATAAACTCCACAGCAATGCCATCCAAACCTGCCGCCTTGCCGGCTTTAATCTTCCGCAAAGCTTTCACTACCTCTTCTCTGTTTACTAAATCATTCTCCCTGATCCTCTCACTTCGCACACCACCTCGGCCAAGACACCCTATATCTGTCACTCTATCATCAAACACGTTCAACAAACCTTCAATATACTCACTCCATCTCCCTCTCACTTCACTACTACTTGTTATCACCTCCCCATTTACCTCCTTCACCGATGTTCCCATTTGTGCTCTTGTCTTATGCAATTTATTTACCTCCTTCCAAAACATCTTTTTATTCTCCCTAAAATCTAATGATACTCTCTCACCCCAACTCTCATTTACCCTCTTTTTCACCTCTTGCACCTTTCTCTTGACCTCCTGCCTCTTTCTTTTACACATCTCCCAGTCATTTGCATTATTTCCCTACAAAAATCGTCCAAATGCCTCTCTCTTCTCTTTTACTAACAATCTTGCTTCTTCATCCCACCACTCACCACCCTTTCTAATTTGCTCACCTCCCACCTTTCTCATGCCACAAGCAACTTTTGCGCAAGCCATCAATGCTTCCCTAAATACATCCCATTCCTCCTCCACTCCCCTTATGCCCTCTGCTCTCATCTTTTTCCATTCTGCACTCAATCTCCCCTGTTACTTCCTCACACACACACACACACACACACACACACACGCACACACACACACATACACTCAAAGAAGGAGTCACGCGAGGAGTGCTCATCCTCCTTGAAGGCTCAGACTGGGGTGTCTAAATGTGTGTGGATTTAACCAAGATGAGAAAAAAGGAGAGATAGGTAGCATGTTTGAGAAAAGGAACCTGGATGTTTTGGCTCTGAGTGAAACGAAGCTCAAGGGTAAAGGGGAAAAGTGGTTTGGGAATGTCTTGGGAGTAAAGTCAGGGGTAAGTGAGAGAACAAGAGCAAGGGAAGGAGTAGCACTACTCCTGAAACAAGAGTGGTGGGAGTATGTAATAGAGTGTAAGAAAGTAAATTGTAGATTGATGTGGGTAAAACTGAAAGTGGATGGAGAGAGATGGGTGATTATTGGTGCATATGCACCTGGGCATGAGAAGAAAGATCATGAGAGGCAAGTGTTTTGGGAGCAGCTGAGTGAGTGGGTTAGTAGTTTTGATGCACGAGACCCGGTTATAGTGATGGGTGATTTGAATGCAAAGGTGAGTAATGTGGCAGTTGAAGGAATAATTGGTGTACATGGGGTGTTCAGTGTTGTAAATGGAAATGGTGAAGAGCTTATAGATTTATGTGCCGAAAAAGGACTGGTGATTTGCAATACCTGGTTTAAAAAGCGAGATATACGTAAGTATACGTATGTAAGTAGGAGAGATGGCCAGAGAGCGTTATTGGATTACGTGTTAATTGATAGGCACGCGAAAGAGAGACTTTTGGATGTTAATGTGCTGAGAGGTGCAACTGGAGGGATGTCTGATTAATATCTTGTGGAGGCGAAGGTGAAGATTTGTAGAGGTTCTTAGAAAAGAAGAGAGAATGTTGGGGTGAAGAGAGTGGTGAGAGTAAGTGAGCTTGGGAAGGAGACTTGTGTGAGGAAGTACCAGGAGAGACTGAGTACAGAATGGAAAAAGGTGAGAACAAAGGACATAAGGGGAGTGGTGGAGGAATGGGATGTATTTAGGGAAGCAGTGATGGCTTGTGCAAAAGATGCTTGTGGTATGAGAAGTGTGGGAGGTGGGCAGATTAGAAAGGGTAGTGAGTGGTGGGATGAAGAAGTGGGATAATTAGTGAAAGAGAAGAGAGAGGCATTTGGACGATTTTTGCAGGGAAATAATGCAAATGACTGTGAAATGTATAAAAGAAAGAGGCAGAGGGTCAAGGGAAAGGTGCAAGAGGTGAAAAAGAGGGCAAATGAGAGTTGGAGTGAGTGAGTATCATTAAATTTCAGAAGGAGGTAAATAAAGTGCGTAAGACAAAGGAACAAATGGGAACTTCAGTGAAGGGGGCTGATGGGGTGGTGATGACAAGTAGTGGTGATGTGAGAAGGAGATGGAGTGAGTATTTTGAAGGTTTGTTGAATGTGTTTGGTGATATAGTGACAGGTATAGGGTGTTTTGGTCGAGGTGGTGTTCAAAGTGAGAGGGTTAGGGAGAATGATTTGGTAAACAGAGAAGAGGTAGTAAAAGCTTTGCGGAAGATGAAAGCCAGCAAGGCAGCGGGTTTGGATGGTATTGCAGTGGAATTTATTAAAAAAAAAAGGGGGTGACTGGTTGGTAAGGTTATAACAGGATAAAAGTGAATGTTCAAATTATAGAGATATAAGTTTGTTGAGTATCCCTGGGAAATTATATGGGAGGGTGTTGATTGAGAGGGTGAAGGCATGTACAGAGCATCAGATTGGGGAAGAGCAGTGTGGTTTCAGAAGTGGTAGAGGATGTGTGGATCAGGTGTTTGCTTTGAAAAATGTATGTGAGAAATAATTAGAAAAGCGAATGGATTTATATGTAGCATTTATGGATCTGGAGAAGGCATATGATAGAGTTGATAGAGATGCTCTGTGGAAGGTATTAAGAAAGTATGGTGTGGTGGCAAGGTGTTAGAAGCAGTGAAAAGTTTTTATCGATGATGTAAGGCATGTGTACGTGTAGGAAGAGAGGAAAGTGATTGGTTCTCAGTGAATGTTGGTTTGCGGCAGCGGTGCGTGATGTCTTCATGGTTGTTTAATTTGTTTATGGATGGGGTAGTTAAGGAGGTGAATGCAAGAGTTTTGAAAAGAGGGGCAAGTATGCAGTCTGTTGTGGATCAGAGAGCTTGGGAAGTGAGTCAGTTGTTGTTCGCTGATGATACAGAGCTGGTCTCTGATTCATGTGAGAAACTGCAGAAGCTGGTGACTGAGCTTGGTAAAGTGTGTGAGAGAAGAAAGCTGAGAGTAAATGTGGATAAGAGCAAGGTTATTAGTTACAGTAGGGTTGAGGGACAAGTCATTTGGGAGGTAAGTTTGAATGGAGAAAAACTGGAGGAAGTGAAGCGTTTTAGATATCTGTAAGTGGATTTGGCAGCGGATAGAACCATGGAAGCGGAAGTGAGTCACAGGGTGGGGTAGGGGGCGAAAGTTCTGGGAGCGTTGAAGAATGTGTGGAAGGCGAGAACGTTATCTCGGAAAGCAAAAATGGGTATGTTTGAAGGAATAGTGGTTCCAACAATGTTATGTGGTTGCGAGGCGTGGGCTATAGATAGAGTTGTGTGAAGGAGGGTGGATGTGCTGGAAATGAGATGTTTGAGGATAATATGTGGTGTGAGGTGGTTTGATCGAGTAAGTAATAATAGGGTAAGAGAGATGTGTGGTAATAAAAAGGGTGTGGTTGAGAGAGCAGAAGAGGGTGTTTTGAAATGTTTGGTCACATGGAGAGAATGAGTGAGGAAAGATTGACCAAGAGGATATGTGTGTCGGAGGTGGAGGGAACGATGAGAAGTGGGAGACCAAATTGGAGGTGAAAAGATGGAATGAAAAAGATTTTGAGTGATCGGGGCCTGAACATGCAGGAGGGTGAAAGGCGTGCAATAAATAGAGTGAATTTGAATGATGTGGTATACCTGGGTCGACGTGCTGTCAATGGATTGAACCAAGGCGTGTGAAGCGTCTGAGGTAAACCATGGAAAGTTGTGTGGGGCCTGGATGTGGAAAGGGAGCTGTGGTTTCAGTGCATTATACATGACAGCTAGAGACTGAGTGTGAACGAATGTGGCCTTTGTTGTCTTTTCCTAGTGCTACCACGCGCACCTGCCCCGGGGGGGGGGGTGTTATTTCATGTGTGGCGGGGTGGCGTTGGGAATGAATAAAGGCAGACAGTATGAATTATGTACATGTGTATATATGTATATGTCTGTGTGTGTATATATATATCTATATGTTGAGATGTACATGTATGTATGTTTGCGTGTGTGGACGTGTATGTATGTACATGTGTTTGTGGGTGGGTTTGGCCATTTTTTCGTCTGTTTCCTTGTGGGAGACAGCGACAAAGCAAAATGAATAAATCATATATATATATATATATATATATATATGATTTGGCGGATCGTGAATTTCTCTTGGTCAGATATGGTAATTGTACACTAGGATGGTCTATATTTTCTAATTGTCATCTTTGAAAGTTAACTCTACTGATATTTGCGAAATGAAAGTGTGTTTTGTTTGCTCTTGTGACACGTTAGGAGCGATGTCGACTCCCAGGTTCTCATTCATAGAATATTGAAACTTTTCTTGCTGGATTATAATCATATTGATGTCTTCTATCACTTTTCCCATCCTCATTACTTTACCTTTGCTCGGGTTAAATGCCACCACCTATATACAGATAAACCCTGAAGTCTGTTTAGGTCTCCATGTAAGCTGATGCAATCCTCCTTCTTTTTCACTTCCCTCACTACTTTTGCATCATCCGCATAGATATTCAGGTGAGCGTCCATCATACCCTGAGGCAAGTCACTCACAATGATCGTGACATGTAAAGTTCCCCAAACAGGAGGCTGGAGGACTCCGGTGGTCACCTTCAAACCCTTCTGGCATGTGTCCTATGTTCCCTTCCACGCAGATATTCCTCCATTCATCGTAGGAGTCTCCTCCTTAATCCTTCTAGGGTTTCGAACTTTTTGATTAGGCTTCCATACGTGACCCCGCCAAATGCTTTCTGGCAGTCAAGATATAAACAAAATACCCAGCCTTCCCTTTGGTGTAAGAGGTTCTTTACACCTGACCTCGTTTCCCTATAATGTTGTTGCCTCTCACTTAGGTAATCTCTCTTCTGTAGAAATTCATCTATTGGATCTCTGATCATCTTATTCAGTACCTTACACACGACGGGTATGATATTTGTTCTTTATAACTCCATTCGCACTTTGCCTTTCTCTAGCGACATCTTGATCAGTGTTTCAAGAAGTTGTTAGTGTAGCGGTTTGCATTATGACCCTCATGCATACCTGTCGCGGTAGTCGGTCCACACTCCACCCAGCTGGTCATCCTCCTCTAAGTGTGTGTGTGTGTGTGTGTGTGTGTGCACATACCTAGGAGGAAGGATGTGGTAGGCTACCTATACACATGGTTAGGAAATGAGGTAAAACACGAATGTAAAACTCTTTCTCCTCGTAACAGACAAGTAGTAACATCTTCAGCACATATAGAATTTCATCAGGAAATGTGTCAAAACTTTTTGATATCCTGTTGATGTCTTTTCTAGATATCTTTGTGTTTTCTAAAACCTACTTCTTCCCTATTAATGTCTTCAGTTCCTCACTTATCCTACATTATCCCCAATTTTTTTTTTTTTTTTTTGCCAAGGAATTCACTTGTCTTATCTATAATACTGTTTTCAAAATATTTATTTCATCTTTCTTATTCTGCTTAACTCATTCCTTGATCTCTTTAATAACTTGTAAAAGCTGTGTTTATCACTAATGTTTGTGTGTTACAGACAAAGGTTGTCCCATCTCAACCTTATATGAACCTGTAAAATGAAACATAGTTCGTATCCTATGTAAGTAGGAGAGATGGCCAGAGAGCGTTATTGGATTACGTGTTAATTGACAGGCGCGCGAAAGAGAGACTTTTGGATGTTAATGTGCTGAGAGGTGCAACTGGAGGGATGTCTGATCATTATCTTGTGGAGGCTAAGGTGAAGATTTGTATGGGTTTTCAGAAAAGAAGAGTGAATGTTGGGGTGAAGAGGGTGGTGAGAGTAAGTGAGCTTGAGAAGGAGACTTGTGTGAGGAAGTACCAGGAGAGACTGAGTACAGAATGGAAAAAGGTGAGAACAATGGAAGTAAGGGGAGTGGGGGAGGAATGGGATGTATTTAGGGAATCAGTGATGGATTGCGCAAAAGATGCTTGTGGCATGAGAAGAGTGGGAGGTGGGTTGATTAGAAAGGGTAGTGAGTGGTGGGATGAAGAAGTAAGAGTATTGGTGAAAGAGAAGAGAGAGGCATTTGGACGATTTTTGCAGGGAAAAAATGCAATTGAGTGGGAGATGTATAAAAGAAAGAGACAGGAGGTCAAGAGAAAGGTGCAAGAGGTGAAAAAAAGGGCAAATGAGAGTTGGGGTGAGAGAGTATCATTAAATTTTGGGGAGAATAAAAAGATGTTCTGGAAGGAGGTAAATAAAGTGCGTAAGACAAGGGAGCAAATGGGAACTTCAGTGAAGGGCGCAAATGGGGAGGTGATAACAAGTAGTGGTGATGTGAGAAGGAGATGGAGTGAGTATTTTGAAGGTTTGTTGAATGTGTTTGATGATAGAGTGGCAGATATAGGGTGTTTTGGTCGAGGTGGTGTGCAAAGTGAGAGGGTTAGGGAAAATGATTTGGTAAACAGAGAAGAGGTAGTAAAAGCTTTGCGGAAGATGAAAGCCGGCAAGGCAGCAGGTTTGGATGGTATTGCAGTGGAATTTATTAAAAAAAAGGGGATGACTGTATTGTTGACTGGTTGGTAAGGTTAATTAATGTATGTATGACTCATGTTGAGGTGCCTGAGGATTGGCGGAATGCGTGCATAGTGCCATTGTACAAAGGCAAAGGGGATAAGAGTGAGTGCTCAAATTACAGAGGTATAAGTTTGTTGAGTATTCCTGGTAAATTATATGGGAGGGTATTAACTGAGAGGGTGAAGGCATGTACAGAGCATCAGATTGGGGAAGAGCAGTGTGGTTTCAGAAGTGGTAGAGGATGTGTGGATCAGGTGTTTGCTTTGAAGAATGTATGTGAGAAATACTTAGAAAAGCAAATGGATTTGTATGTAGCATTTATGGATCTGGAGAAGGCATATGATAGAGTTGATAGAGATGCTGTGGAAGGTATTAAGAATATATGGTGTGGGAGGAAAGTTGTTAGAAGCAGTGAAAAGTTTTTATCGAGGATGTAAGGCATGTGTACGTGTAGGAAGAGAGGAAAGTGATTGGTTCTCAGTGAATGTAGGTTTGCGGCAGGGGTGTGTGATGTCTCCATGGTTGTTTAATTTGTTTATGGATGGGGTTGTTAGGGAGGTGAATGCAAGAGTTTTGGAAAGAGTGGCAAGTATGAAGTCTGTTGGGGATGAGAGAGCTTGGGAAGTGAGTCAGTTGTTGTTCGCTGATGATACAGCGCTGGTGGCTGATTCATGTGAGAAACTGCAGAAGCTGGTGACTGAGTTTGGTAAAGTGTGTGAAAGAAGAAAGTTAAGAGTAAATGTGAATAAGAGCAAGGTTATTAGGTACAGTAGGGTTGAGGGTCAAGTCAATTGGGAGGTGAGTTTGAATGGAGAAAAACTGGAGGAAGTGAAGTGTTTTAGATATCTGGGAGTGGATCTGGCAGCGGATGGAACCATGGAAGCGGAAGTGGATCATAGGGTGGGGGAGGGGGCGAAAATTCTGGGAGCCTTGAAGAATGTGTGGAAGTCGAGAACATTATATCGGAAAGCAAAAATGGGTATGTTTGAAGGAATAGTGGTTCCAACAATGTTGTATGGTTGCGAGGCGTGGGCTATGGATAGAGTTGTGCGCAGGAGGATGGATGTGCTGGAAATGAGATGTTTGAGGACAATGTGTGGTGTGAGGTGGTTTGATCGAGTAAGTAACGTAAGGGTAAGAGAGATGTGTGGAAATAAAAAGAGCGTGGTTGAGAGAGCAGAAGAGGGTGTTTTGAAATGGTTTGGGGACATGGAGAGAATGAGTGAGGAAAGATTGACCAAGAGGATATATGTGTCGGAGGTGGAGGGAACGAGGAGAAGAGGGAGACCAAATTGGAGGTGGAAAGATGGAGTGAAAAAGATTTTGAGTGATCGGGGCCTGAACATGCAGGAGGGTGAAAGGAGGGCAAAGAATAGGGTGAATTGGAGCGATGTGGTATACCGGGGTTGACGTGCTGTCAGTGGATTGAATCAAGGCATGTGAAGCGTCTGGGGTAAACCATGGAAAGCTGTGTAGGTATGTGTATTTGCGTGTGTGGACGTATGTATATACATATGTATGGGGGTGGGTTGGGCCATTTCTTTCGTCTGTTTCCTTGCGCTACCCCGCAAACGCGGGAGACACGACAAAGCAAAAAAAAAAAAAAAAAAAAGTTCGTATCATCTTTAACGTAGAGGAAATCATAAAGCTAAACCGACAATTCATAAATTTACCTGCGAGGATCCCAGGTTTGACAAGCACCAGAAGCCAGAGTCTTGGAGATCCCATTCTTTTTAGTTTTTCCTATGTATGAGTTTGATTATTCATATTAATATATTCTATACATTTGCATTTGAACCAGTCTTATGTCAATAGCCTATGATTTAATTGCGATTAAATCCATGAATCGAGTATATTTATGTGTGTTAACATAGAATACTATATTATTGTGAAACTATAATAGAATACTATATTATTGTGAAACTATAATAGAATACTATATTATTGTGAAACTATAATAGAATACTATATTATTGTGAAACTATAATAGAATACTATATTATTGCGAAACTATGATAGAATACTATATTATTGTGAGACTATAATAGAATACTATATTATTGTGAAACTATAATAGCATCTCAACTTGGAGTAGAATGTATTTTTATCATTATATTCCCTGTTGGGGTCCCTCAGTAAAGACATCGGAACGTTTTCAATAGAAATCCTGTAATAAACGGACCAATCAGAAAGCAATAGATTTTTAACAGGTATTTGTGATTGGTTGAAGTCGTGATCCTCTAGTTCTAGCTCAACTTTCAGCTGGTAGTGTTTTGGTTTGTCCTGCGTATACAGACCGTAACATTATAAAGTGACTAAAATCACCAAGATAACTTGTTGATGGTGAGAAGGTGGCCGAGAGGACAATCATGAACCTTGTTATCATCATGTAACCACACTGTTAACTGCTGTACTTTAAGTAAAAGAACTAGGGGGAAGAATGGTCCGTTGCCGTCATGTGTACCGACCCCAGTCCTGTACCGAGTATAAGCCTGTGAAGTCATTAATAAATAGTAAGTTGAATGGTTTTTGTTGTGTAGGAAGATGTATAAGTTGCAGTTTGTGAAATGTGTGGCGTAGGTAGGTTGTGTTGAGCCCAACAGGGGGAGGTTGTCAGCTCCAGCAGTCGTGTGCTATTGTTATATACATGTATTAACCACATGTAAAGTGGGCTCACGGCAGTATTACATAAGATGAACGCGTTTTCTGAGGTGAATATGTGTGTTATATCCATATGAAATTGTTCAATGAAGGATGACATAAGAAAGTGGCTCTTTTCTTTTTTTACCCTTAAAGCCCATCTTTCTGTGATAGATATCTTGTTAATGGTAGATCAGAAGGAAGTGGGGAAAATAGTGTTAAGAATTGATAACATTAAAAACCTGTAAATATAAAGATAGAAATAATCAGTCTTTTAATGCTTCATATGCACTCTGCCAAAGTGTGCCATGATTTGTTTGATATGGAAGATAAACAGAGTTCAGACGTGTATAAAGATATAGGGATCTATCTTTGTGTATGATAGATCTCATAGACATCTGGACTCCTCTTGCATATTTGCAAAACTTTGCTTCATTTGGATTCAAATGTTACAATGCAAGGTAGCATTCAGTGGAATACAGGAGAGATAAAATGAGCATTTTTTTTTTTTTTTTACTCAACAGGCAAAGTTTTTTAGCTTTAGTTTAGCGCCATTTGGTTTGTATTTTGATATATGAACTATATAAAACTTTATAGAATCTGAACAAGTGCCAGTTAAATGTTTTCTATCGGCTGTTCATAGGTCAGTCACTCTTCTAATGTTCTTGTGCTGTGTGCAAGGACATTAGAAAATGATATGGGAAGGCTGTAAGCTTCTCTCCTGTTCATTTACCATTGCATGATTTGAACAAGTGTTACAAATGTGTTACTTTGTTATCCTTGAGTGTTTTTACCCCTAAAATTTTGCTCTACTTCATAGCCCTGCCTACTTCATGAAAACTTGAAATTGAAGAGTTAAAGGTGCTGTACCTACAATTTCAAACTCTGTATCAATGTTACACATTGTGTTGAATCCAGTGGTACCATATTTATAAATTCTTTCACTTAGACTGCAACTGTCTTGTGAGACTTTACGAATACGATAACCACAGATAAAGTAGGCCTTGTTAACTTCACATAAAGGCTAAGTGGGCAGAGTCATCCCCACAGTAACCACAGGTAAAGTGGGCCACATTAAGCTTATGACAATCAAAGGTAAAGTGGGCTACAGCAATCCCTTAACAACCGCAGGTAAAGAGAGCTGTCAACCCCAAAATAACCACAGGTAAAATACACCGTGTTAACTTCAAAACAACCACAGGGTAAAGTGGGCCGTGTCAATCACAGATAGGCAGGGCTACATCAACCCCATGATAACTACAGGTAAATAGAGCCTCTTAATACCATGATAACCACAGGTAAAGTGGGCTACATTAGTCCCACAAAAACCACAGGTAGAATGGACCATGTTAACCCCATAACACCCACAGGTAAAATGGGCCATGACAACCACTGGTTATGTTTACCAATTCTTAACAAGTTACCCACACAGTGAATCCCGGGTGTAAACTGATTATGTTTTACTGTGGTGAATAATAGGTAAAAGTCAGTTTTAGTTGTAAATCGAAACAAGCTTTAGGAATTGGATACTTATAAAACATAGATGCTTTATGTAGTTGAGATAGAGAATACTTTCACAACACTAAACTGTTTTATCCCTTGTATTAAATAATATTTAGTAAGTCATTTGTGTAAAAGCTTTGCGGAAGATGAAAGCCGGCAAGGCAGTGGGTTTGGATGGTATTGCAGTGGGATTTATTTGAAAAAGGGGGTGACTGTGTTGTTGAGTGGTTGGTAAGGTTATTTAATGTATGTATGACTCATGTTGAGGTGCCTGAGGATTGGCAGAATGCTTGCATAGTGCCATTGTACAAAGTCAAAGGGGTTAAATGTGGGTGTTCAAATCACAGAGGTATAAGTTTGTTGAGTATTCCTGGGTAATTATATGGGAGGGTATTGATTGAGAGAGTGAAGGCATGTACAGAGCATCAGACTGGGGAAGAGCAGTGTGGTTTCAGAAGTGGTGGAGGATGTGTGGATCAGGTGTTTGCTTTGAAGAATGTATATGAGAAATACTTAGAAAAGCAAATGGATTTGTGTGTAGCATTTATGGATCTTGAGAAGGCATATGATAGAGTTGATAGAGATGCTCTGTGGAAGGTATTAAGAATATACGGTGTGGGAAGCAAGTTGTTAGAAGCAGTGAGAAGTTTTTATCAAGGATATAAGGCATGTGTACGTGTAGGAAGAGAGGAAAGTGATTGGTTCTCAGTGAATGTAGGTTTGCGGCAGGGGTGCGTGATGGCTCCATAGTTGTTTAATTTGTTTATGGATGGGGTTGTTAGGGAGATGAATGCAAGAGTTTTGGAGAGAGGGGCAAGTATGCAGTCTGTTGTGGATGAGAGAGCTTGGGAAGTGAGTCAATTGTTGTTCACTGATGATACAGGGCTGGTGGCTGATTCAGGTGAGAAACTGCAGAAGCTGGTGATTGAGTTTGGTAAAGTGTGTGAAAGAAGAAAGCTGATAGTAAATGTGAATAAGAGCAAGGTTATTAGGTACAGTAGGGTTGAGGGACAAGTCAATTGGGAGGTAAGTTTGAATGGAGGAAAACTGGAGGAAGTGAAGTGTTTTAGATATCTGGGAGTGGATTTGGCAGCGGATGGAACCATGGAAACGGAAGTGAGTCATAGGGTGGAGGAGGGGGGCGAAAGTTCTGGGAGTGTTGAAAAATGTGTGGAAGGCGAGAATGTTATCTCGGAAAGCAAAAATGGGTATGATTGAGGGAAAAGTGGTTCCAACAATGTTATATGGGTACGAGGCGTGGACTATAGATAGAGTTGTGTAGAGGAGGGTGGATGTGCTGGAAATGAGATGTTTGAGGACAATATGTGGTGTGAGGTGGTTTGATTGAGTGAGTAATGAAAGGGTAGGAGAGATGTGTGGTAATAGATAGAGTGTGGTTGAGAGAGCAGAAGAGGGTGTTTTGAAATTGTTTGGTCACATGGAGAGAATGAGTGAGGAAAGATTGACAAAGAGGATGCTTGTGTCAGAGGTGGAGGGAATGAGGAGAAGTGGGAGACCAAATTGGAGGTGGAAAGATGGAGTGAAAAAGATTTTGAGTGATCGGGGCCTGAACATGTAGGAGGGTGAAAGGCGTGCAAGGAATAGAGTGAATTGGAACGATGTGGTATACCGGGGTCGATGTGCTGTCAATGGATTAAACCAGGGCATGTGAAGTGTCTGGGGTAAACCATGGAAAGTTGTGTGGGGCCTGGATGTGGAAAGGGAGCTGTGGTTTTGGTGCATTATTACATGACAGCTAGAGACTGAATGTGAATGAAAGTGGCCTTTGTTGTCTTTTCCTAGTGCTACGTCGTGCACATTTGGGGGGAGGGGGTGGTTATTTTCATGTGTGGCAGGGTGGCGATGGGGATGAAGAAAGGCAGACAGTATGAATTATGTGCATGTGTATATATGTATATGTCTATGTGTGTATATATATGTATACGTTGAGATGTATAGGTATGTCTGCCGTTATTCATTCCCATTGCCACCCCGCCACACATGAAATAACAACCCCCGCATGTGTGCGAGGTAGCGCTAGGATACGACAACAAAGACCACATTCCTTCACACTCAGTCTCTAGCTGTCATGTATAATGCACTGAAACCACAGCTCCCTTTCCACATCCAGGCCCCACAGAACTTTCCATGGTTTACCCCAGACGCTTCACACGCCCTGGTTCAATCCATTGACAGCACATCGACCCTGGTATACCACGTCGTTCCAATTCACTCTATTCCTTGCACGCCTTTCACCCCCCTGCATGTTCAGGCCTTGATTACTCAAAATCTTTTTCACTCCATCTTTCCACCTCCAATTTGGTCTCTCACTTCTCATTCCCTCCACCTCTGACACATATATCCTCTTGGTCAATCTTTCCTCACTCATTCTCTCCATGTGACTAAACCATTTCAAAACACCCTCTTCTGCTCTCTCAATCACACTCTTTTTATTACCACACATCTCTCTTACCCTATTATTACTTACTCGATGAAACCACCTCAACCCCATATTGTCCTCAAACATCTCATTACCAGCACATCCACCCTCCTCTGCACAACTCTTTCTATAGCCCATGCCTCACAACCATATAACATTGTTGGAACCACTATTCCTTCAAACATAGCCATTTTTGCTTTCCGAGATAATGTTCTTGACTTCCACACATTCTTCAACACTCAGAACTTTCGCCCCCTCCCCCACCCTATGATTCACTTCTGCTTTCATGGTTCCATCTGCTGCCAATTCCACTCCCAGGTATCTAAAACACTTCACTTCCTCCAGTTTTTCTCCATTCAAACTTACCTCCCAATTGACTTGTCCCTCAACCCTACTGTACCTAATAACCTTGCTCTTATTTACATTTACTCTCAGCTTTCTTCTTTCACACACTTTACCAAACTCAGTCACCAGCTTCTGCAGTTTCTCACACGAATCAGCCACCAGTGCTGTATCATCAGGGAAGAACAACTGACTCACTTCCCAATCTCTCTCATCCACAACAGACTGCATACTTGCCCCTCTCTCCAAAACTCTTGCATTCACCTCCCTAACAACCCCATCCATAAACAAATTAAACAATCTTGGAGACATCACACACTCATGATCCACACATCCTCTACCACTTCTGAAACCACACTGCTCTTCCCTAATCTGATGTTTTGTACATGCCTTCACCCTCTCAATCAATACCCTCCCATATGATTTCTCAGGAATACTCAACAAACTTATACCTCTGTAATTTGAGCACTCACTCTTATCCCCTTTGCCTTTGTACACTGGCACTATGGAAGCATTCCGCCAGTCCTGAGGCACCTCACCATGAGTCATACATACTTTAAGTAACCTTACCAACCAGTCAACAATACAGTCGCCCCCTTTTTTAATAAACTGCACCGCAGTACCATCCAAACCCACTGCCTTGCCGGCTTTCATCATCTGCAAATCTTTTACTACCTCTTCTCTGTTTACCAAATCATTCTCCCTAACCCTCTCACTTTGCACACCACCTCAACCAAGACACCCTATGTATGCCACTCTATCATCAAACACATTCAACAAACCTTCAAAATACTCACTCCATCGTCTCACATCACCACTACTTGTTATCACCTCCCCATTATCCCCCTTCACTGAAGTTCCCTTTTGATCCCTTGTCTTACGCACTTTATTTACCTCCTTCCACAATATCTTTTTATTCTCCCTAAAATTTAATGATACTCTCTCACCCCAACTCTCATGTGCCCTCTTTTTTGGCTCTTGCACCTTTCTCTTGATCCCCTGCCTCTTTCTTTTATACTTCTCCCACTCATTTGCTTTATTTCCCTGCAAAAAGCATCCAAATGCCTCTCTTTCACTAATAATCTTACTTTTTCATCCCACCACTCACTACCCTTTCTAATCTGCCCACCTTTCACGTTTCTCATGCCACAAGCATCTTTTGCGCAAGCCATCACTGCTTCCCTAAATACATCCCATTCCTCCCTCACTCCCCTTACGTCCTTTGTTCTCACCTTTTTCCATTCTGTGCTCAGTCTCTCCTGGTACTTCTTCACACTAGTTTCCTTCCCAAGCTCACTTATTCTCACCTCTCTCTTCACCCCAACATTCTCTCTTCTTTTCTGAAAACGTCTACGAATCTTCACCTTCACCTCCACAAGATAATGATCAGACGTCCCTCCAGTTGCTCCTCTCAGCCCATTAATATCCAAAAGTCTCTCTTTTGTGCTCCTATCAATTAACACGTAATCCAATAAAACTTTTTGGCCATCTCTCCTACTTACATGCGTGTACTTATGTATATCTCTCTTTTTAAACCAGGTATTCCCAATCAACAGTCCTTTTTCAGCACATCAATCTACAAGCTCTTCACCATTTCCATTTACACCACTGAACACCCCATGTACACCAATTATTCCCTCAACTGCCGCATTACTCACCTTTGCATTCAAATCACCCATCACTATAACCTGGTCTTGTGCATCAAAACTACTAGCACACTCACTCAGCTGCTCCCAAAACACTTGCCTCCTGTGATCACGCCCATACACTTACATACATATATGTATCAACATATATACATATACATACATATACACAGCCATATACATATATACTTGTACATATTTATGATCGCTTGTCTTCAATTCCCAGAACCACCTCACCCCACAGGGAACAACATCACCACCCCCTATGTTAATGACGTAGCGGCAGGAAAACAGACAAAAAAGCCATATTCGTTTATGCTGAATGTCTGTCTTTCATGTGTAATGCACTGAAACTACAACTTATCCATATCTCGGCATCTAAACCTTTCCATGGTTTACCCTAGACGTTTCATACGCCCTGGTTCAGTCCATTGATAGCACATCAACCCCAGTATACTACATCGTTCCAATTCACTCTATTCCTTGCATGCCTCTCACCTTCCTGCATGTTCAGGTCCCGATCGTTCATAATCTTTTTGACTTCATTATTCCATCTTCAGTTTGATCTCCCGCTTCTTGTTCCCTCAACCTCTAACTTATATATCCTCTTTGTCAACCTTTCTTCACTCATTCTCTCCATATGTCCAAACCATTTTAACACACCCTCTTCTGCTCTCTCAACCACACTTTTTATTTCCAAACATCTCTCCTACTCTTTCATTACCTACTTGATCAAACCACCTCACACCTTATATTGTCCTCGAACATTTCATTTGCAACACATCCACCCTCCTCTGTACAACCCTGTCTATAGCCCATGCCTCGCAATCATACAATGTTGTTAGAACTACTATTCTTTCAAACATACCCATTTTTGCTCTCCAAGATTACGTTCTCTCCTTCCACACATTCTTCATCGCTCCCAAAACCTTCACCCCTTCCCCAACCCTATGACTCACTTCCACTTCTATGGTTCCATATCAGATATCTAAAACACTTTGCTAAAACACGTACATCCCAATTAACTTGTCCCTTAACCCTACTGAACCTAATAACCTTGCTCTTATTCACATTTACTCTCAACTTTCTTCTTTCACACACTTTTCCAAACTCAGTCACCAACTTCTGGAGTTTGTCACTCACTCATTTGCGAGCAACAACTGACTCATTTCCCTGGCCCTCTCATCCCCAATACACTGCATTCTCGCCCCTTTCTCCCAAACTCTTGCATTTACCTCACTAAACACCCAATCCATAAACAATTTGAACAACCATGGAGATATCACACACCCCTGCCGCAAACCGACATTCACTGGGAACCAATCACTCTCTTCTCTTCCTACTCGCACAATGCCTTACACCCTTGATAAAATCTTCTCACTGCTTCTAGCAGCTTGCCTCCTGCACCATATACTCTTAAGACCTTCCACAAAGCATCTCTCTGCCCTGTCATATGCCATCTCCAAATCCACAAATGCCACATACATATCCATATGTTTATCTAAGTATTTTTCACACATTCTTCAAAACAAATATCTACACATCCTCTACCCCTTCTGAAACTAAACTGATTCTTCCCAATCTGATGCTCTCATGCAATACCCTCCCTAACACTTTTCCAGGAATGCTCAACAAACTTATGCCTCTGTAGTTTGAACACTCACCTTTATCCTTTTTCCCTTTGTACAGTGGCACTTTACATGCGTTCCACCAATCCTGAGGCACTTCACCATGATCCATACATACACTGAATAACCTTACAAACCAATCAACAACACAATCACTTCATTTCTTCATAAATTCAACTGCAATACCATCCGAATGCATCGCCTTGCCTGATTTCATCTTCTGCAAGGCTTTCACCATCTCTTCTCCCTTCACGAATAAAAATCAAGATATCCCAAATGCAGTACCATGCGCATTTCATATTGCACTTGTTATTGGTAGCATGGAGTAATGCGTGTGAACTGGATGTTATATTAGAAAATGGCCTGTAGGTTACATTCAGTTTAATGGACTTTTGGCTTTAACAAACACTCCTTCCTCCCTATTAGTCCGTTAAATCAAGGGTTTACTGTACACTTATTCATGCTTTTCACTATTTATTCTGTTCTCTAAATTGTATACTACCATTATTAAACAGACCTTTCAGTATTGAAAGCTATTTTCTGTATACCAGCTAAATTGATGATTTGCAGTGATTTTGTTCTGCAAAGGTAGTTTTTGATTGTTGAATGCAGTAAAAGTCATAAGGAATGACTGGAGTGTTCTGGTTTATTTTACAATATAGATTAAGGTAATAATAGCAAGGGTATGAATATAAGGGAAAATATAATGTTAAGAAATACATTGGCTGAAGCGTAAACAATCAACATCTAGTATGAAAACTTTGCCTAACCTCTATGGCAGCCTTATTTACCTTATTTTGCCATTATTATATTTTAAGCTTTTGACACTGATATGTGGCTACTGATATGCCACTTAAGGTATCATATGGTGCCTTTGTCAGTTGACTGTAGGTGTGCTGTATACAGTCTAGGCATTTAAAAATCTTGGGAGTAGTAAATAGCAGTAGTGATTTAGGGAGATGCTACTAGCATCTGTGATGCCAGTAGTTTCCCGTCAAAGGTGATGTCTGTCCTGATTCCAAAGTCATCATACCTTTTGCATGTCTTGAGGACCTTAAGTCCCCAAATTTTTATGGTATCTGGCTCAAGGTCTGTCTCCCAATTTATACCTTTCTCTTCTGTTGTTTTGCTTACTGCCCTCCTAATTTTACAAATTTTATATCATTCTTTGACTACATAAACTCTTGCAGTGAGTCTGGGACTCCCACTCATCCATAAGATGAGCTCCTCTATGCATTGGACTTAACTGTTCACCATATGGAATGGTTGAATCCCACCCATATGGCTGATGGGAGAATTGAAACCCTCATGTTCTCATTTTCAATGATCTAGAGCAAATTATCAACCACCACACCCATATTCCTGACTATTATGATTATTCTTAATATTTTGGATCTGTTTTTTACCTCAAATCCTTCATTCTGTAGCGGTAATATCATACCCCAGTTGATTCATCAGACCACACTCTAATAAATGTATCTATTTTAATGGCCACTATTCCTTCAAACATAGCCATTTTTGCTTTCGGAGATAATGTTCTCGACTTCCACACATTCTTCAAGGCTCCCAGGATTTTCGCCCCCTCCCCCACCCTATGATTCACTTCCGCTTCCATGGTTCCATCCGCTGCCAGATCCACTCCCAGATATCTAAAACACTTTACTTCCTCCAGTTTTTCTCCATTCAAACTTACCTCCCAATTGACTTGACCCTCAACCCTACTGTACCTAATAACCTTGCTCTTATTCACATTTACTCTTAACTTTCTTCTTTCACACACTTTACCAAACTCAGTCACCAGCTTCTGCAGTTTCTCACATGAATCAGCCACCAGCGCTGTATCATCAGCGAACAACAACTGACTCACTTCCCAAGCTCTCTTATCCCCAACAGACTTCATACCTGCCCCACTTTCCAAAACTCTTGCATTCACCTCCCTAACAACCCCATCCATAAACAAATTAAACAACCACGGAGATATCACACACCCCTGCCGCAAACCTACATTCACTGAGAACCAATCACTTTCCTCTCTTCCTACACGTACACATGCCTTACATCCTCGATAAAAACTTTTCACTGCTTCTAACAACTCGCCTCCCACACCATATATTCTTAATACCTTCCACAGAGCATCTCTATCAACTCTATCATATGCCTTCTCCAGATCCATAAATGCTACATACAAATCCATTTGCTTTTCTAAGTATTTCTCGCATACATTCTTCAATGCAAACACCTGATCCACACATCCTCTACCACTTCAGAAACCACACTGCTCTTCCCCAATCTGATGCTCTGTACATGCCTTCACCCTCTCAATCAATACCCTCCCATATAATTTACCAGGAATACTCAGCAAACTTATACCTCTGTAATTTGAGCACTCACTCTTATCCCCTTTGCCTTTGTACAATGGCACTATGCACGCATTCTCAGGCACCTCACCATGAATTATACATACATTAAATAACCTTACCAACAATGTTGTATGGTTGCGAGGCGTGGGCTATGGATAGAGTTGTGCGCAGGAGGGTGGATGTGCTGGAAATGAGATGTTTGATGACAATGTGTGGTGTGAGGTGGTTTGATCGAGTAAGTAATGTAAGGGTAAGAGAGATGTGTGGAAATAAAAAGAGCGTGGTTGAGAGAACAGAAGAGGGTGTTTTGAAATGGTTTGGGCACATGGAGAGAAAGAGTGAGGAAAGATTGACCAAGAGGATATATGTGTCGGAGATAGAGGGAACGAGGAGAAGTGGGAGACCAAATTGGAGGTAGAAAGATGGAGTGAAAAAGATTTTGTGCTGATCGGGGCCTGAACATGCAGGAGGGTGAAAGGCGGGCAAGGAATAGAGTGAATTGGATCAATTTGGTATACTGGGGTCGACGTGCTGTCAGTGGATTGAATCAGGGCATGTGAAGCGTCTGGGGTAAACCATTGAAAGTTGTGTGGGGCCTGGATGTGGAAAGGGAGCTGTGGTTTCGGGCATTATTGCATGACAGCTAGAGACTGAGTGTGAACGAATGGGGCCTTTGTTGTCTTTTCCTAGCACTACCTCGCACACATGAGGGGGGAGGGGGATGTTATTCCATGTGTGGCGAGGTGGCAATGGTAATGAATAAAGGCAGACAGTGTGAATTGTGTGCATGTGTATATATGTATGTGTCTGTGTGTGTGTATATATATGTGTACATTGAGACGTATGGGTATGTATATTTGCGTGAGTGGACGTGTATGTATATACATGTGTATGGGGGTGGGTTCGGCCATTTCTTTCGTCTGTTTCCTTGTGCTACCTTGCAAACGGGGGAGACAGCGACAAAGCAAAATATATAATATATATTTAATGGCATCCACCCCCCAGCAGCCCCTTTTAAACATAGATATTGGCTCTTCAGCAAAGCTGACTGGAATAACTTGATAAGAATTTGTCTGCCTTGGGTGAATTTCTGTCTCTTATGTTTTGTTGCTTTTGTCTCTGCCAAATGCATAGCAGAGATTGTTGTTGTGTGTGGAAGCATTTATCCCCTTTTCCTCCAGTATGACCTCTTCTTCCATTCCTTATTTCAGCTTTTCCTGTCCTGAAGCTGTTCCGGCAAGAGATCTCGGAAATCAGATTTAAAGAACTCTCCTTCCTCTGACTCCCATTCCTTATTTATCATTGCTCATAATCAATGCAAATACGTTATCTGTGAGACAAAGTGTTCCTTTATTTAAAGAAGTGCTTTGACCTCTCCATTTCATGTACTGATGAGTCTTTCTGATCTTTAGCTAAGGGCATCAATAACAACTTCTGTCACTTTTCCATTCTGATGGTACTATAGCTGTCTCTCCTGTTGACAAAGCGTATCTCTTTGCTTCTTGTTTCTACTCTAATTATAAGTTCTGTGAGTCTTCTTAGGCTTGCAATCAAACCTACAATACAAAAATATATTTATTTAGAAGCTCTAAGTGAAATAAAGCTCAAGGGTAAAGGGGAAGAGTGGTTGGGAATGTTTTGGGAGTAAAGTCAGGGGTTGGTTAGAGGACAAGAGCAAGGGAAGGAGTAGCACTACTCCTGAAACAGGAGTGGTGGGAGTATGTGATATAGTGTAAGAAAATAAATTCTAGATTGATATGGGTAAAACTGAAAGTTGATGGAGGGAGATGGGTGATTATTGGTGCATATGCACCTGGGCATGAGAAGAAAGATCATGAGAGGCAAGTGTTTTGGGAGCAGCTGAATGAGTGTGTTAGTGGTTTTGATGCACAAGACCGGGTTATAGTGATGGGTGATTTGAATGCAAAGTTGAGTAGTGTGGCAGTTGAGGGAATAATTGGTATACATGGGGTGTTCAGTGTTGTAAATGGAAATGGTGAAGAGCTTGTAGATTTATGTGCTGAAAAAGGACTGATGATTGGGAATACCTGGTTTAAAAAGTGAGATATACATAAGTATACATATGTAAGTAGGAGAGATGGCCAGAGAGCGTTATTGGATTATGTGTTAATTGATAGGCGCGCGAAAGAGAGACTTTTGGATGTTAATGTGCTGAGAGGTGCAACTGGAGGGATGTCTGATCATTATCTTGTGGAGGCGAAGGTGAAGATTTGTAGGGGTTTTCAGAAAAGAAGAGAGAATGTTGGAGTGAAGAGGGTGGTGAGAGTAAGTGAGCTTGGGAAGGAGACTTGTGTGAGGAAGTACCAGGAGAGAGTGAGTACAGAATGGAAAAAGGTGGGAACAAAGGAGGTAAGGGGAGTGGGGGAGGAATGGGATGTATTTAGGGAATCAGTGATGGATTGCGCAAAAGATGCTTGTGGCATGAGAAGCGTGGGAGGTGGGTTGATTAGAAAGGGTAGTGAGTGGTGGGATGAAGAAGTAAGATTATTAGTGAAAGAGAAGAGAGAGGCATTTGGACGATTTTTGCAGGGAAAAAATGCAAATGAGTGGGAGATGTATAAAAGAAAGAGGCAGGAGGTCAAGAGAAAGGTGCAAGAGGTGAAGAAAAGGGCAAATGAGAGTTGCGGTGAGAGAGTATCATTAAATTTTAGGGAGAATAAAAAGATGTTCTGGAAGGAGGTAAATAAGGTGCGTAAGACAAGGGAACAAATGGGAACTTCAGTGAAGGGGGCTAATGGGGAGGTGATAACAAGTAGTGGTGATGTGAGAAGGAGATGGAGTGAGTATTTTGAAGGTTTGTTGAATGTGTTTCTTGATAGAGTGGCAGATATAGGGTGTTTTGTTTGAGGTGGTGTGCAAAGTGAGAGGGTTAGGGAAAATGATTTGGTAAACAGAGAAGAGGTAGTAAAAGCTTTGCAGAAGATGAAAGCCGGCAAGGCAGCAGGTTTGGATGGTATTTCAGTGGAATTTATTAAAAAAGGTGGTGACTGTATTGTTGACTGGTTGGTAAGGTTATTTAATGTATGTATGACTCATGGTGAGGTTCCTGAGGATTGGCGGAATGCTTGCATAGTGCCATTGTACAAAGGCAAAGGGGATAAGAGTGAGTGCTCAAATTACAGAGGTATAAGTTTGTTGAGTATTCCTGGTAAATTATATGGGAGGGTATTGATTGAGAGGGTGAAGGCATGTACAGAGCATCAGATTGGGGAAGAGCAGTGTGGTTTCAGAAATGATAAAGTATGTGTAGATCAGGTGTTTGCTTTGAAGAATGTATGTGAGAAATACTTAGAAAAGCAAATGGATTTGTATGTAGCGTTTATGGATCTGGAGAAGGCATATGATAGAGTTGATAGTGATGCTCTGTGGAAGGTATTAAGAATATATGGTGTGGGAGGCAAGTTGTTAGAAGCAGTGAAAAGTTTTTATCGAGGATGTAAGGCATGTGTACGTGTAGGAAAAGAGGAAAGTGATTGGTTCTCAGTGAATGTAGGTTTGCGGCAGGGGTGTGTGATGTCTCCATGGTTGTTTAATTTGTTTATGGATGGGGTTATTAGGGAGGTGAATGCAAGAGTTTTGGAAAGAGGGGCAAGTATGCAGTCTGTTGTGGATGAGAGAGCTTTTGAAGTGAGTCAATTGTTGTTCGCTGATGATACAGCGCTGGTGGCTGATTCATGTGAGAAACTGCAGAAGCTGGTGACTGCGTTTGGTAAAGTGTGTGAAAGAAGAAAGTTAAGAGTAAATGTGTATAAGAGCAAGGTTATTAGGTACAGTAGGGTTGAGGGTCAAGTCAATTGGGAGGTAAGTTTGAATGGAGAAAAACTGGAGGAAGTAAAGTGTTTTAGATATCTGGGAGTGGATTTGGCAGCAGATGGAACCATGGAAGTGGAAGTGAATCATAGGGTGGGGGAGGAGGCGAAAATCCTGGGAGCCTTGAAGAATGTGTGGAAGTCGAGAACATTATCTCGGAAAGCAAAAATGGGTATGTTTGAAGGAATAGTGGTTCCAACAATGTTGTATGGTTGCGAGGCGTGGGCTATGGATAGAGTTGTGCGCAGGAGGATGGATGTGCTGGAAATGAGATGTTTGAGGACAGTATGTGGTGTGAGGTGGTTTGATCGAGTAAGTAATGTAAGGGTAAGAGAGATGTGTGGAAATAAAAAGAGTGTGGTTGAGAGAGCAGAAGAGGGTGTTTTGAAATGGTTTGGTCACATAGAGAGAATGAGTGAGGAAAGATTGACCAAGAGGATATATGTGTCAGAGGTGGAGGGAACGAGGAGAAGTGGGAGACCAAATTGGAGGTGGAAAGATAGAGTGAAAAAGATTTTGACTGATCGGGGCTTGAACTTGCAGGAGGGTGAAAGGCGTGCAAGGAATAGAGTGAATTAGAACGATGTGGTATACCGGGGTCGACGTGCTGTCAATGGATTGAACCAGGGCATGTGAAGCGTCTGGGGTAAACCATGGAAAGTTTTGTGGGGCCTGGATGTGGAAAGGGAGCTGTGGTTTTGGTGCATTATTACATGACAGCTAGAGACTGAGTGTGAACGAATGTGGTCTTTGTTGTCTTTTCCTAGTGCTACCTTGCACACATGAGGGGGGAGGGGGTTGTTATTCCGTGAGTGGCAGGGTGGAAATGGGAATGAATAAAGGCAGACAGTATGAATTATGTACATGTGTATATATGTATATGTCTGTGTTTGTATATGTATGTGTACATTGAGATGTATAGGTATGTATGTTTGCGTGTGTGGACGTGTATGTATATACATGTGTATGTGGGTGGGTTGGGCCATTCTTTCGTCTGTTTCCTTGTGCTACCTCGCTAACGCGGGAGACAGCGACAAAGCAAAATAAATAAATATAAATAAATAATACGTATGTAAGTAGGAGAGATGGTCAGAGAGCGTTATTGGATTACGTGTTAATTGATAGGCGCACGAATGAGAGACTTTTGGATGTTAATGTGGTGAGAGGTACAACTGGAGGGATGTCTGATCATTATCTTGTGGAGGCGAATGTGAAGATTTGTAGAGGTTTTCAGAAAAGAAAAGAGAATGTTGGGGTGAAGTGAGTGGTGAGAGTAAGTGAGCTTGGGAAGTAGACTTGTGTGAGGAAGTACCAGGAGAGACTGAGTGCAGAATGGAAAAAGATGAGAGCAAAGGACTTAAGGGGAGTGGGGGATGAATGGGATGTATTTAGGAGATGCGTGGGAGGTGGGCAGATTAGAAAGCGTAGCAAGTGGTGGGATGAAGAAGCTATTTAATTCTCTTACATCTTGTTGACTTTCCCTCATCATGTAACCTTCCTTCCTTTAAAAGTCAGGTATGCAAACACTTACAGAGCCCTAATTGATATAATGTTTCTTTCTCTTTAATTATTTTCTTTCACCTGAGATGGCATTGATTGGGACATGCTATTTGCCCTTGCCTATTCAATCACTGTATAAGATAAAAGGTTTTGTTTTATTGCTTAACTCACAGATTATTGTATTTTATTGATAGTGATGTTTGTTAATTGAATTTTATTTGATTTCTTTCAGTATAAAGTAACTGGGATGAGCAACCTATATTGTCCACAATGTCAGCATCAGAAGTTTTTGAAGGTGAAGAGAATCCTCCTCCTCAGGATAATCCAGCAAGAGGATCAACTGATGATGAAGCTGGTTGTTGCACCTGCAAAATTCTAAGCAAGGTTAGTCTAAGCTACTTTCAATTGTTATTGAAAATATATGTTTTGAACTTTGTCACACCAGTGAATGCAAGAATTCAGTTGGAGACCAGAGTTGAGAATAACACTTTGTAGTCACATTAGTGAATGCAAGAACTCAGGTAGAGGTCAGAGCTGAGAATGACTTGATCATAATTATTGATTTCCTTACATATCTAACAACAGAGCCCCCATAGCATCTGAGAGAACACTTTTTCATTGAGGAGTTAAAGTCCTGTTTATCCTCCAGTGAAGACTGTTCCCAAGGGCTTGTCTTCTCTAACCTCTCCACTCATAAGCTTGATCTGTTTTGACATTTCCTCCAGTCTAAGTTGAAAAAAAATAATTTAGTTCATAATATTAGAAGAGGTTGACCATCTACCCCACCTTTTCCTCTGATGCTCGTACCCTTCAGGAACTCCTTCAACGAGTTGGCCATGGCAAAAGAATCTCCATAACTGGTAAACTCCATTGCCTCATTGTCTCACCCTTAGTAGACCACTGGTAGAAGGCAACTCATGTGCAGTCTTTCCAAAGTCTTCTACCTAATGTTCCTGCCAACTACTTTTACTTCATGTGTACCTGTTTTTGTCAACTACTACCTAATGTCTCTACCTAATGTTCCTGCTTAATATTCCAACCTACTTTTACTACCTAATGTTCCTGCCTACTATTTCTGACTTATGTTTCTACCTATGCTCCTGTCAAATGTTCCTAACTTCTGCTTCCATATGGTGTTCCTACCATTTTGCCAAAAGGCAGGACTAGCACATGGTGCTCACCATAAGAAAATCAAGAGTTACAAAGAATGAGATGTGTGAGATAAGTTTTAAGTGTGACGAAGAGAGATTGTGTTTCTGTTTAGAATGCCAGCAATCCATATCTGGGTTAAACAGAAAGAGAAGACATCTACCTAGGGCAGAGTGCAACTTGACAACCAATGAAGTTCTGGCATTGACCGTAACCCATGGGTGACTACTTGTATTGCAGTTGAATTTCTCGAGAAAGGGAGTAAATATTGTTGATGAGTTAGTTGGGATTTTAAATACATGTGTGGTGCCAATGTACAACTGAAAGAGGGACAAAAAGGTGAATCTTTGAACTGCTGAGGGGTAAGCTTGTTGACTGTACCTGGTAAGTTGTATGAGACAGTGGTGATTGAGTGGAGGGGAGGAAAAATTGAATTTCAAAAGTGGTAGAGGATGTGTAGATCAGATGTTTGCTTTAAAGAATGTGTGTGAGGAATATTTAGAGGAATGAAAGGATTTGTATGTGGCATTTATAGATCTGGAGAAAGCATATGATAGGGTTGATAAAGAATCTTTGTGAAAGGTCTTAAAATATATGATGTGGGAGGAGAGCTGTTGGAAGCAGAGAGAAATTTTTATTTAGAGTATAAGGTGTATGTTTTTGTAGGAAGAGAGAAGAGTGAGTGATTCCAAGTGAAAGTTGGTCTGTAGTAGGAGTGTGTAATGTCACTGTGGCTGTTCAGTTTGTTAATATATGGAGGTGGTAAGGGAGGTAAATGAAAAGTCCTGGAGAGAGGGCCAATTATGAAGTTTAGAGAGGGTGAGAGTTCTGGGAAGTGAGTCAGTTGTTATTTGTTGAGGACACAGCACATGTGGTAGATTTGAGTAAGAAACTGCAGAAGTTGGTGATCAAGTTTGAGTGTGTGAAAGGAGGTACAGGTACTATGTATACTCGTGTATAGTTTGAGTTTTTAAGGTACTAGTTTCTTTAGGTTGCAGTCTGTGCATAATGGGAGGGGGATTATGAACCTGTGAAATTCAATAACCCTTTCTTCAAGTTCTTTTAGAAGACGCGGTGATATTTTTGTCTCTGTATCAGTACAAAACCATTTCTTTTTCTAAATCTTGTGCACCAACCATGGCTCGCCTTAAAATCGGCGATGCCTAATTTCCTTGCTAGTTTCAAGGCAAAGATTTGAATTGATCCTCAGGAAACACCATGTTCATTCTGTCGGTTTTCACTGACATACTTTGCCACTTCGACTTCCAACTATGGCCACTTGTTACACTTTCCTCTGTTAGCACATTTGTTTTTTGGTATATGCTTAGGTTGTGCAGAGAGCTTTCTCCAGTGTTTAAAGAGCTTTTTAGATACCTTAAATTCCCTTGCTGGCACTCAGTTGTTTGTCTTTTCTGCATACTCAGCTATTCAGAGCTTGAGCTTTGCTGTGAACTTGTTTCTTCTTGAATCCATGCTGAAGAGAATATGGGTCAAGCACATCTACACTATAACAAGACACAATTTGAAATAGTCGTTACATGTAGGTCACTTGTGATGATGTGAGTCAGGTCATCTACCCACAGTTGCCAGTTTCTAGATTTTCTGTTTAGAATTTTGAGTCACCAAATATATCTTTTCCCAAATTGGTTTACAGTACTGTAGGTAAAACAGTTTACTATAGCAGGAAATATCATGCAAACCCCACAGAAAAAAAACAAACAGAAATGGAGACAACAAAAATGTCAAAAAAAAAATGCTATGTCGTGCTTGAAACACTGTTGGTAGGATAAGTTGGTTCCAATGGCATCTTGCCAGTAATCGTATTTATAACTGTCTTTAACCTCAGTTACTGTAGTTTATCTGATGTAGGCAGTATGAAGTTGAAAATAGCAGTAAATGTGAGAAATTGGAAGAGAATGAACAAGAAAGATGCTGTTGGGATATTTTTTGTGGGACTGAGGGAGAAAGTACCAGCTGTTTGGTCTTTTTTGGTGGGAGAGTCAACCAAATACCCATACTGGTATTTGTTTGGTGTCATGTATTTTTGAAAATGAATACTTGTAAATTAAAATTACTGTAACATTGTGTTATATACAATTATTATTAGTATACTTGATTGCTGTTTCCCGCATCAGCAAGGTAGTGCCAGGAAACAGACGAAGAATGACCCATCCACTCATATACACACATGAAAGTGCAGTCGCACTTCATTAGGAGTTCATACAATTTCATTTAACATGTAGTTGTTCAAATACATGTGACACGACATATTTCATGAAGACAATCCATCTCATAAGGTGCCAGTACTTCACAAAGTGATTTGAATCCCAACATCTCACTTGAGTACCACTGTCCAGCACCATTCAGTACAGACCAACCACTGTCCTGATTATTCTACGTTGATTGTGCTGGAAGGCAGTACTCAAATGTGATGTTGGGATGTAAATAACTTTGTTAAGTACTCGCAGCTGATGAGGTGGATTGTCTCCATGAAACATGTTGTGCCACTTGTATAGAAAAATTATGTTAAATGGAATTCTATGAACTCCTGCTGGTGTGACTTCCGCTTCATGATTTTCATCACAGACTAGTGTGATCATCGTATATACACACATATATACATAAATGCTCATACACGGACATATGTATACATATACATATCAACATATACACATGTACATACATATACATACACATACACAGCCATATGCATACATACACATGTACACATTCATACTTGCTTGCCTTCATCCATTGCTGGCACCACCTTGCCCTACAGGAAACAGCATCGCCACCCCCTGTGTCAGTGAGGTAGTGCCAGGAAGACAGACAAAAAAGGCCACTTTCGTTCACACTCAGTCTCTAGCTGTCATGTGTAATGCACCAAAACCACGACTCCCTATCCACATCTAGGCCCCATAGACCTTTCCATGGTTTACCCCAGATGTTTCACATACCTTTGGTTAGTCCATTGACAGTACATCGATCTTAGTGTACTATACCCTTCCAGTTCATTCTGTTCCTTGCACACCTCTCATCCTCTTGCATGATCAGGCCCCAATCACTCAAAATCATTTTCACTCCATCCTTCCACTTCCAACTTGGTCTCTTGTTTCTTCTTGTTCCCTCCACCTCTGACACATATATCCTTGTCAACCTTTCTGTACTCATTCTCCCCATTTCAACACACCCTCTTCTGCTCTCTTAACCACACTTTTTTTTTATTACCACATATCTCTCTGGAGAAGGCATATGATAGAGTTGATAGAGATGCTCTGTGGAAGGTATTAAGAATATATGGTGTGGGAGGAAAGTTGTTAGAAGCAGTGAAAAGTTTTTATCGAGGATGTAAGGCATGTGTACGTGTAGGAAGAGAGGAAAGTGATTGGTTCTCAGTGAATGTAGGTTTGCGGCAGGGGTGTGTGATGTCTCCATGGTTGTTTAATTTGTTTATGGATGGGGTTGTTAGGGAGGTAAATGCAAGAGTTTTGGAAAGAGGGGCAAGTATGAAGTCTGTTGGGGATGAGAGAGCTTGGGAAGTGAGTCAGTTGTTGTTCGCTGATGATACAGCGCTGGTGGCTGATTCATGTGAGAAACTGCAGAAGCTGGTGACTGAGTTTGGTAAAGTGTGTGGAAGAAGAAAGTTAAGAGTAAATGTGAATAAGAGCAAGGTTATTAGGTACAGTAGGGTTGAGGGTCAAGTCAATTGGAAGGTGAGTTTGAATGGAGAAAAACTGGAGGAAGTGAAGTGTTTTAGATATCTGGGAGTGGATCTGGCAGCGGATGGAACCATGGAAGCGGAAGTGGATCATAGGGTGGGGGAGGGGGCGAAAATTCTGGGGGCCCTGAAGAATGTGTGGAAGTCGAGAACATTATCTCGGAAAGCAAAAATGGGTATGTTTGAAGGAATAGTGGTTCCAACAATGTTGTATGGTTG
The DNA here is from genome assembly GCF_036320965.1 of Panulirus ornatus. Classification (NCBI taxonomy): domain Eukaryota; kingdom Metazoa; phylum Arthropoda; class Malacostraca; order Decapoda; family Palinuridae; genus Panulirus; species Panulirus ornatus. The sequence goes on from NC_092269.1 coordinate 12,956,290, forward strand.
CGAGGCATGGGCTATGGATAGAGTTGTGCGCAGGAGGATGGATGTGCTGGAAATGAGATGTTTGAGGACAATGTGTGGTGTGAGGTGGTTTGATCGAGTGAGTAACGTAAGGGTAAGAGAGATGTGTGGAAATAAAAAGAGCGTGGTTGAGAGAGCAGAAGAGGGTGTTTTGAAATGGTTTGGGCACATGGAGAGAATGAGTGAGGAAAGATTGACCAAGAGGATATATGTGTCGGAGGTGGAGGGAACGAGGAGAAGAGGGAGACCAAATTGGAGGTGGAAAGATGGAGTGAAAAAGATTTTGTGTGATCGGGGCCTGAACATGCAGGAGGGTGAAAGGAGGGCAAGGAATAGAGTGAATTGGAGCGATGTGGTATACCGGGGTTGACGTGCTGTCAGTGGATTGAATCAAGGCATGTGAAGCGTCTGGGGTAAACCATGGAAAGCTGTGTAGGTATGTATATTTGCGTGTGTGGACGTATGTATATACATGTGTATGGGGGGGGTTGGGCCATTTCTTTCGTCTGTTTCCTTGCGCTACCTCGCAAACGCGGGAGACAGCGACAAAGTATAAAAAAAAAAAAAATAAAAAAATAAATCTCTTACCCTTTTATTATTTACTCGATCAAACCACCTCACACCACATATTGTCCTCAAATTTATCATGTTTTTGCAGAATAAGAAGCAAGACAGCAAGAGTACACACAGTTTCAATGTACTGTAATAATAGAGGCGGCTTAGAAAGATTCAGTGCAAAGGCAAAACCTCCATGACCAGGGCTCTGCCATATCAGTTAGATGTTAAATTTTTTTTGCAGAAACAAGATGAATTTCAATGTAAAATAGAATAAAATGCATGACAAAAATTAAAGATTTTACCAAACCCCTTTGATGTTCAAGAGATATTACTTGTTTATAGCTTTCGGTTTAAATACTGGTGTTGTACAATGATATTCTGTTCATACTGTACTTGATATAATACATATACAATAATGTAATATTTTTGCTGAAATGACGTACATAGTACAGTGGAAAGCGGGACAAGATCATGAAAACAATTGACTTTTGCTTTCTATCATTGTCCAAAAGATGTTACCATAATCACTTTTTTGAATGATTTTCAGTTAGAAAACTATTGTATTACAATAATGTTCTTTCCTAATTAACTTAAGTAAATCCTTAAATGGAAATATACAAATATACAAACTGGAGGTGGAAGGATGGAGTGAAAAAGATTTTCAGCACTCAGCACTTGAAAATACAGAAGGCTGAGAGGCGAGCAAGGAATGATAAGGTATACCAGGTTGACGTGTTGTCAGTGGACTGAACCAGGGCATATGAAACATCTGTGGTAAACCATGGAAAGGTCTATGGAGCCTGGATGTGGATAGGGAGCTGTGGTTTCAGTGCATTACACATGACAGCTAGAGACTCAGTATGAACGAATGAGGCCTTTTTCATCTATGTTCTAGGCGCTACTTTGCTGAAGCAGGGGGTATACGTGCTATATCCTGTGGGGCAGGATAGCAACAGGAATGAATGGCAAGCAAGTATAAATATGTATATGTGTATGTATGTATTTTTTTTTTTTTTTTTTTTTTTTTTTTTTTTTTTTTTTTTTATACTTTGTCGCTGTCTCCCGCGTCTGCGAGGTAGCGCAAGGAAACAGACGAAAGAAATGGCCCAACCCCCCCCCCCCCATACACATGTACATACACATGTCCACACACGTGTATACATACCTACACAGCTTTCCATGGTCCACCCCAGACGCCTCACATGCCTTGATTCACTCCACTGACAGCACGTCCACCCCTGTATACCACATCGCTCCAATTCACTCTATTCCTTGCCCTCCTTACACCCTCCTGCATGTTCAGGCCCCGATCACACAAAATCTTTTTCACTCCATTTTTCCACCTCCAATTTGGTCTCCCTCTTCTCCTCGTTCCCTCCACCTCCGACACATATATCCTCTTGGTCAATCTTTCCTCACTCATTCTCTCCATGTGCCCAAACCATTTCAAAACACCCTCTTCTGCTCTCTCAACCACGCTCTTTTTATTTCCACACATCTCTCTTACCCTTACGTTACTTACTCGATCAAACCACCTCACACCACACATTGTCCTCAAACATCTCATTTCCAGCACATCCATCCTCCTGCGCACAACTCTATCCATAGCCCACGCCTCGCAACCATACAACATTGTTGGAACCACTATTCCTTCAAACATACCCATTTTTGCTTTCCGAGATAATGTTCTCGACTTCCACACATTTTTCAAGGCTCCCAAAATTTTCGCCCCCTCCCCCACCCTATGATCCACTTCCGCTTCCATGGTTCCATCCGCTGACAGATCCACTCCCAGATATCTAAAACACTTCACTTCCTCCAGTTTTTCTCCATTCAAACTTACCTCCCAATTGACTTGACCCTCAACCCTACTGTACCTAATAACCTTGCTCTTATTCACATTTACTCTTAACTTTCTTCTTCCACACACTTTACCAAACTCAGTCACCAGCTTCTGCAGTTTCTCACATGAATCAGCCACCAGCGCTGTATCATCAGCGAACAACAACTGACTCACTTCCCAGGCTCTCTCATCCCCAACAGACTTCATACTTGCCCCTCTTTCCAGGACTCTTGCATTCACCTCCCTAACAACCCCATCCATAAACAAATTAAACAACCATGGAGACATCACACACCCCTGCCGCAAACCTACATTCACTGAGAACCAATCACTTTCCTCTCTTCCTACACGTACACATGCCTTACATCCTCGATAAAAACTTTTCACTGCTTCTAACAACTTGCCTCCCACACCATATATTCTTAATACCTTCCATGTATTTATTTATTTATTTTATTTTGCTTTGTCGCTGTCTCCCGCGTTTGCGAGGTAGCGCAAGGAAACAGACGAAAGAAATGGCACAACCCACCCCCATACACAATGTACACACACACACGCCCACACACGCAAATATACGTACCTATACATCTCAATGTACACATATATATACACACACAGACACATACATATATACCCATGCACACAATTCACACTGTCTGCCCCTATTCATTCCCATCGCCACCTCGCCACACATGGAATACCATCCCCCTCCCCCCTCATGTGTGCAAGGTAGCACTAGGAAAAGACAACAAAGGCCCCATTTGTTCACACTCAGTCTCCAGCTGTCATGCAATAATGTCCGAAACCACAGCTTTCTTTCCACATCCAGGCCCCACACAACCTTCCATGGTTTACCCCAGACGCTTCACATGCCCTGATTCAATCCACTGACAGTACGTCAACCCCGGTACACCACATCGATCCAATTCACTCTATTCCTTGCCCTCCTTTCACCCTCTTGCATGTTCAGGCCCCGATCACACAGAATCTTTTTCACTCCATCTTTCCACCTCCAATTTGGTCTCCCACTTCTCCTCGTTCCCTCCACCTCCGACACATATATCCTCTTGGTCAATCTTTCCTCACTCATTCTCTCCATATGCCCAAACCATTTCAAAACACCCTCTTCTGCTCTCTCAACCACGCTCTTTTTATTTCCACACATCTCTCTTACCCTTACATTACTTACTCGATCAAACCACCTCACACCACACATTGTCCTCAGACATCACATTTCCAGCACATCCACCCTCCTGCACACAACTCTATCCATAGCCCACGCCTCGCAACCATACAACATTGTTGGAACCACTATTCCTTCAAACATACCCATTTTTGCTTTCCGAGATAATGTTCTCAACTTCCACACATTCTTCAAGGCTCCCATGATTTTCACCCCCTCCCCCACCCTATGACTCACTTCCGCTTCCATGGTTCCATCCGCTGCCAGATCCACTCCCAGATATCTAAAACACTTTACTTCCTCCAGTTTTTCTCCATTCAAACTTACCTCCCAATTGACTTGACCCTCAACCCTACTGTACCTTATAACCTTGCTCTTATTCACATTTACTCTTAACTTTCTTCTTTCACACACTTTACCAAACTCAGTCACCAGCTTCTGCAGTTTCTCACATGAATGAGCCACCAGCGCTGTATCATCAGCGAACAACAACTGACTCACTTCCCAAGCTCTCTCATCCCCAACAGACTTCATACTTGCCCCTCTTTCCAAAACTCTTGAATTCACCTCCCTAACAACCCCATCTATAAACAAATTAAATAACCATGGAGACATCACACACCCCTGCCGCAAACCTACATTCACTGAGAACCAATCACTTTCCTCTCTTCCTACACGTACACATGCCTTACATCCTCGATAAAAACTTTTCACTGCTTCTAACAACTTGCCTCCCACACCATATATTCTCAATACCTTCCACAGAGCATCTCTATCAACTCTATCATATGCCTTCTCCAGATCCATAAATGCTACATACAAATCCATTTGCTTTTCTAAGTATTTCTCACATACATTTTTTCAAAGCAAAGACCTGATCCACACATCCTCTACCACTTCTGAAACCACACTGCTCTTCCCCAATCTGATGCTCTGTACATGCCTTCACCCTCTCAATCAATACCCTCCCATATAATTTACCAGGAATACTCAACAAACTTATACCTCTGTAATTTGAGCACTCACTCTTATCCCCTTTGCCTTTGTACAATGGCACTATGCACGCATTCCGCCAATCCTCAGGCACCTCACCATGAGTCATACATACATTAAATAACCTTACCAACCAGTCAACAATACAGTCACCCCCTTTTTTAATAAATTCCACTGCAACACCATCCAAACCTGCTGCCTTGCCGGCAAAAAAAAAAAAAATTTATTATACTTTGTCGCTGTCTCTTGCGTCAGCAAGGTAGCGCAAGGAAACAGATGAAAGAATGGCCCAACCCACCCAAACACACATGTATATGCATACATGTCCACACACACACCTAAACACACCTATACATCTCAATATATATATATATATATATATATATATATATATATATATATATATATATATATATATATTTTTTTTTTTTTTTTTTTTTTTCTTTGTCGCTGTCTCCCGCGTTTGCGAGGTAGCGCAAGGAAACAGACAAAAGAAATGGCCCAACCCACCCCCATACACATGTATATACATACGTCCACACACGCAAATACACATACCTACACAGCTTTCCATGGTTTACCCCAGACGCTTCACATGCCCTGATTCAATCCACTGACAGCACATCAACCCCGGTATACCACATCGCTCCAATTCACTCTATTCCTTGCCCTCCTTTCACCCTCCTGCATGTTCAGGCCCCGATCACACAAAATCTTTTTCACTCCATCTTTCCACCTCCAATTTGGTCTCCCTCTTCTCCTCGTTCCCTCCACCTCCGACACATATATCCTCTTGGTCAATCTTTCCTCACTCATTCTCTCCATGTGCCCAAACCATTTCAAAACACCCTCTTCTGCTCTCTCAACCACGCTCTTTTTATTTCCACACATCTCTCTTACCCTTACGTTACTTACTCGATCAAACCACCTCACACCACACATTGTCCTCCAACATCTCATTTCCAGGACATCCATCCTCCTGCGCACCACTCTATCCATAGTCCACGCCTCGCAACCATACAACATTGTTGGAACCACTATTCCTTCAAACATACCCATTTTTGCTTTCCGAGATAATGTTCTCGACTTCCACACATTCTTCAAGGCTCCCAGAATTTTCGCCCCCTCCCCCACCCTATGATCCACTTCCGCTTCCATGGTTCCATCCGCTGCCAGATCCACTCCCAGATATCTAAAACACTTCACTTCCTCCAGTTTTTCTCCATTCAAACTCACCTCCCAATTGACTTGACCCTCAACCCTACTGTACCTAATAACCTTGCTCTTATTCACATTTACTCTTAACTTTCTTCTTTCACACACTTTACCAAACTCAGTCACCAGCTTCTGCAGTTTCTCACATGAATGAGCCACCAGCGCTGTATCATCAGCGAACAACAACTGACTCACTTCCCAAGCTCTCTCATCCCCAACAGACTTCATACTTGCCCCTCTTTCCAAAACTCTTGCATTCACCTCCCTAACAACCCCATCCATAAACAAATTAAACAACCATGGAGACATCACCCACCCCTGCCGCAAACCTACATTCACTGAGAACCAGTCACTTTCCTCTCTTCCTACACGTGCACATGCCTTACATCCTTGATAAAAACTTTTCACTGCTTCTAACAACTTTCCTCCCACACCATATATTCTTAATACCTTCCACAGAGCATCTCTATCAACTCTATCATATGCCTTCTCCAGATCCATAAATGCTACATACAAATCCATTTGCTTTTCTAAGTATTTCTCACATACATTCTTCAAAGCAAACACCTGATCCATACATCCTCTACCACTTCTGAAGCCACACTGCTCTTCCCCAATCTGATGCTCTATACATGCCTTCACCCTCTCAATCAATACCCTCCCATATAATTTACCAGGAATACTCAACAAACTTATACCTCTGTAATTTGAGCACTCACTCTTATCCCCTTTGCCTTTGTACAATGGCACTATGCACACATTCCGCCAATCCTCAGGCACCTCACCATGAGTCATACATACATTAAATAACCTTACCAACCAGTCAATAAATTCCACTGCAATACCATCCAAACCTGCTGCCTTGCCGGCTTTCATCTTCCGCAAAGCTTTCACTACCTCTTCTCTGTTTACCAAATCATTTTCCCTAACCCTCTCACTTTGCACACCACCTCGACCAAAACACCCTATATCTGCCACTCTATCATCAAACACATTCAACAAACCTTCAAAATACTCACTCCATCTCCTTCTCACATCACCACTACTTGTTATCACCTCCCCATTTGCGCCCTTCACTGAAGTTCCCATTTGCTCCCTTGTCTTACGCACTTTATTTACCTCCTTCCAGAACATCTTTTTATTCTCCCTAAAATTTAATGATACTCTCTCACCCCAACTCTCATTTGCCCTTTTTTTCACCTCTTGCACCTTTCTCTTGACTGTCTCTTTCTTTTATACATCTCCCACTCAATTGCATTTTTTTCCCTGCAAAAATCGTCCAAATGCCTCTCTCTTCTCTTTCACTCGTACTCTTACTTCTTCATCCCACCACTCACTACCTTTCCTAATCAACCCACCTCCCACTCTTCTCATGCCACAAGCATCTTTTGCGCAATCCATCACTGATTCCCTAAATACATCCCATTCCTCCCCCACTCCCCTTACTTCCATTGTTCTCACCTTTTTCCATTCTGTACTCAGTCTCTCCTGGTACTTCCTCACACAGGTCTCCTTCCCAAGCTCACTTACTCTCACCACCCTCTTCACCCCAACATTCACTCTTCTTTTCTGAAAACCCATAACGCTCTCTGGCCATCTCTCCTACTTACATAAGTATACTTATGTATATCTCGCTTTTTAAACCAGGTATTCCCAATCATCAATCCTTTTTCAGCACATAAATCTACAAGCTCCTCACCATTTCCATTTACAACACTGAACACCCCATGTATACCAATTATTCCCTCAACTGCCACATTACTCACCTTTGCATTCAAATCACCCATCACTATAACCCGGTCTCGTGCATCAAAACCACTAACACACTCATTCAGCTGCTCCCAAAACACTTGCCTCTCATGATCTTTCTTCTCATGCCCAGGTGCATATGCACCAATAATCACCCACCTCTCTCCATCAACTTTCAGTTTTACCCATATTAATCGAGAATTTACTTTCTTACACTCTATCACATACTCCCACAACTCCTGTTTTATGAGTCTTGCTACTCCTTCCCTTGCTCTTGTCCTCTCACTAAACCCTGACTTTACTCCCCAGACATTCCCAAACCACTCTTCCCCTTTACCCTTGAGCTTCGTTTCACTCAGAGCCAAAACATCCAGGTTCCTTTCCTCAAACATACTACCTATCTCTCCTTTTTTCACATCTTGGTTACATCCACACACATTTAGGCACCCCACTCTGAGCCTTCGAGGAGGATGAGCACTCCCCGCGTGACTCCTTCTTCTGTTTCCCATTTTTTTTTTTTTTGCTTAGTGTATATATATATACACATATCAACATATACACATATACTTACATACACACAGACATATACATATATGCACCTTTGACCCTCTTGTATATTCAGGCCCCGATCGCTCAAAATCTTTTTCCTTCCATCCTTCCATCTCCAATTTGGTCTCCCTCTTCTCCTTGTTCCCTCCACCTCTGACACATATATCTTCATTGTCTAGCTCTTAACAGCATATACTAACCTTAGAAACCAATGACTTTACTTAGATGACATGCACTTAACTTAGTTGATATATGTTTTATGTGTAATATAGATTTTTTTTTTTCAGAAACTCAAAGCCAGTCGTGAATGGAATCGATTCTATCAAATGAAACTTGAAAATACAGAGTAAGTTATAGTTTGGGATGTGAACTGTATCTCATTTATTTGCTCATTTGTATTCCATTCTTTTATTGGAAGAAGGTTGGGTCATTTGATTCTAAAAATGCCACATAAGATGCATATTTAGTTATAGTCATCCATACTTGCTGATTTAGCAAACTCTGCTCTCTTAGACTTATTTTTCGCTGATGCTCCAGTTCTCGTTCCCTCCCTCTCCTAATTGTCCTGTCAGAAAACTGGCTTCATGAAAAAATGAAAGCTAAGGCATACTTGGAACAATGTGAAATGTTCAGAGCATTTAGAATTAAATTCAAACATGGAGTTATATCAGTATATATGCATGATAAGGTACAAGAAGGTGCATGCATTCTGCCAATCCTCAAGCACTTCACCATGATCCATTCAAACACTGAATATCCTTACCAACCAATCAACAACACAGTCACCCCTTTTCTTTATAAATTCAACTACAATACTGGCTCGCTGGATTTCATTTTCCACAAGGCTTTCACCACCTCTTCTCTCTTCAACAAATCACTCTCCCTGACTCATTCACTTTGCACACCACCCTGACCAAAACACTCTACATATGCCACTCTTTTCATCAGACACATTCAACTCCATCACTACCTATTATCACATACCCCCTTGCCTCCTTCACCATTGTTCCCATTTGTTTTTTGTCTCGCAAATTATTTACCTCCTTCCAAAACATCTTTTTATTCTCCCTAAAGTTTAATGATATTCTTTCACCCCAACTCATATCTGTCCTCATTTTCTCCCCATGCACCTTCCTCTTTTGCTATGTCGCTGTCTCCCGCGTTTGCGAGGTAGCGCAAGGAAACAGACGAAAGAAATGGCCCAACCCACCCCCATACACATGTATATACATACACGTCCACACACGCAAATTTACATAACTATACATCTCAATGTACACATATATATACACACACAGACATAAACACATAAACACATGTACATAATTCATACTGTCTGCCTTTATTTATTCCCATTGCCACCTCGCCACACATGGAATAACATCCCCCTGCCCCCTCATGTGTGCGAGGTAGCGCTAGGAAAAGACAACAAAGGCCCCATTCGTTCACACTCCGTCTCTAGCTGTCATATGTAATGCACTGAAACCACAGTTCCCTTTCCACATCCAGGCCCCACAGAACTTTCCATGTTTTACCCCAGAAGCTTCACACGCCCTGGTTCAATCCATTGACAGCACGTTGACCCCGGTATACCACATCGTTCCAATTCACTCTATTCCTTGCAGGCATTTCATCCTCATGCATGTTAAGGCCCCGATCACTCAAAATCTCTTTCACTCCATCTTTCCACCTCCAATTTGGTCTCCCACTTCACCTTCCCTTCACCTCCGACATATATATCCTCTTGGTCAATCTTTCCTCACTCATTCTTTCCATGTGACTAAACCATTTCAAAACATGCCCTCTTCTGCTCTCTCAACCACACTCTTTTTATTACCACATATCTCTCTTACCCTATTATTACTTACTCGATCAAACCACCTCACGCCACATATTGTCCTCAAACATCTCACTTCCAGCACATCAGCCCTCCTCCACACAACTCTATCTATAGCCCATGCCTCGCAACCATATAACATTGTTGGAACCACTATTCCGATATCGACCAAAACACCCTATATCTGCCACTCTATCATCAAACACATTCAACAAACCTTTAAAATACTCTCTCCATCTCCTTTTCACATCACCACTACTTGTTATCACCTCTCCATTAGCCCCCTTCACTGATGTTCTCATTTGCTCCCTTATCTTACGCACTTTATTTACCCCCTTCCAAAACATCTTTTTATTCTCCCTAAGATATAATGATACTCTCTCACCCCAACTCTCTTTAACCCTCTTTTTCACCTCTTGCACCTTTCTCTTAACCTCCTGCCTCTTTTTTTTACACATCTCCCAGTCATTTGCATTATTTCCCTGCAAAACTCGTCCAAATGCCTCTCTCTTTTCTTTCACTAATAATCTTACTTCTTCATCCAACCACTCACTACCCTTCTCTAATCTGCCCACCTCCCATGCTTCTCATGCCACAAGCATCTTTTGTGCAAGCCATCATTGCTTCCCTAAATACATCCCATTCCTTCCCCACTCCCCTTACATCTTTTGTTCTCACCTTTTTCCATTCTGTACTCAGTCTCTCGTGGTACTTCCTCACAAGTCTCCTTCCTAAGCTCACTTACTCTCACCACTCTCTTCACCCCCAAGATTCTCTCTTCTTTTCTGAAAACCTCTACAAATCTTCACCTTCGCCTTCACAAAGGTGGTTTGCAAAGTGAGAGGGTTAGGGAGAATGAGTTGGTGAACAGAGAAGAGGTAGTAAAAGCTTTGCGGAAGATGAAAGCCGGCAAGGCAGTGGGTTTGGATGGTATTGCAGTGGAATTTGTTAAAAAAGGGGGGTGACTACATTGTTCACTGGTTGGTAAGGTTATTTAATGTATGCATGACTCATGGTGAGGTGCCTGAGGATTGGCAGAATGCTTGCATAGTGCCACTGTACAAAGGCAAAGGGGATAAAATTGAGTGCTAAAATTACAGAGGTATTAGTTTGTTGAGTATTCCTGGGAAATTATGTGGGAGGGTACTGAATGAGAGGGTGAAGGCATGTACAGAGCATCAGATTGGGGAAGAGCAGTGTGGTTTCAGAAGTGGTTGAGGATGTGTGGATCAGGTGTTTGCTTTGAAGAATGTATGTGAGAAATGCTTAGAAAAGCCAGTGGATTTGTATGTAGCATTTATGGATCTGGAGAAGGCATATGATAGAGTTGATAGAGATGCACTGTGGAAGGTATTAAGAATATATGGTGTGGGAGGCAAGTTGTTAGAAGCAGTGAAACGTTTTCATCGAAGATGTAAGGCATGTGTACGTGTAGGAAGAGAGGAAAATGATTGGCTCTCAGTGAATGTTGGTTTGCGGCAGGGGTGCGTGATGTCTCCATGGTTGTTTGATTTGTTTATGGATGGGGTTGTTAGGGAGGTGCATGCAAGAATTTTGGAGAGAGGGGCAAGTATGCAGTCTGTTGTGGATGAGAGAGCTTGGTAAGTGAGTCAGTTGTTGTTCGCTGATGATACAGCGCTAGTTTCTTATTCGGGTGAGAAACTGCAGAAGCTGGTGACTGAGTTTGGTAAAGTGTGTTAAAGAAGAAAGCTATGATTAAATGTGAATAAGAGCAAGGTTATTAGGTACAGTAGGGTTGAGGGACACGTCAGTTGGGAGGTAAGTTTGAATGGAGAAAAGCTAGAGGAAGCGAAGTGTTTTAGATATCTGGGAGTGTATTTGTCAGAGGATGGAAATATGGAAGCAAAAGTGAATCATAGGGTAGGGGAGGGGGTGAAAGTTCTGGGAGCATTGAAAGATGTGTGGAAGTCAAGAATGTTGTCTTGGAAAGCAAAAATGAGTATGTTTGAAGGAATAGTGGTTGCAACAATGTTATATGGTTGTGAGGCATGGGCTATAGATAGAGTTGTGCAGGGGAGGGTGGATGTGCTGGAAATGAGATGTTTGAGGACAATAAGTGGTGTGAGGTAGTTTGATCGAGTAAGTAATGAAAGGGTAAGAGAGAAATGTAGTAATAAAAAGAGTGTGGTTGAGAGAGCAGAAGAGGGTGTTTTGAAATGGTTTGGTCATATGGAGAGAATGAGTGAGGAAAGATTGACCAAGAGGATATATGTGTCGGAGGTGGAGGGAACGAGGAGAAGGTGGGAGACAAAATTGGTGGTGGAAGGATGGAGTGAAAAAGATTTTGAGTGATCGGGGCCTAAACATGCAGGAGGGTGAAAGGCGGGCAAGGAATAGAGTGAATAGGAACAATGTGGTATAGCGGGGTCGACGTGCTGTCAATGGATTGAATCAGGGCATGTGAAGCGTCTGGGGTAAACCATGGTAAGTTGTGTGGGGCCTGGATGTGGAAAGGGAGTTGTGGTTTCGGTGCATTATTACATGACAGCTGGAGACTGAGTGTCAGTGAACGTGGCCTTTGTTGTCTTTTCCTAGCGCTGCCTCGCACACATGAGGGGGGAGGGGGTTGTTATTTCATGTGTGGTGGGGTGGCGATGGGAATGAATAAAGGCAGACAGTATGAATTATGTACATGTGTATATATGTATATGACTGTGTATGTATGTATATGTATACGTTGAGATGTATAGGTATGTATATGTCCATGTGTGGACGTGTATGTATATGCATGTGTATGTGGGTGGGTCGGGCCATTCTTTCGTCTGTTTCCTTGCGCTACCTCGCTAACGCAGGAGACAGCGACAAAGCATAATAAATGAATAATAGATAATATATATATATATATATATATATATATATATATATATATATATATATATATATATATATATATATATCATACTATTCGCCATTTCCCGCATTAGCGAGATAGCATTAAGAACAGAGGACTGGGCCTTTGAGGGAATATCCTCACCTGGCCCCCCTTCTCTGTTCCTTCTTTTGGAGGTGATAACAAGTAGTGGTGATGTGAGAAGGAGATGGAGTGAGTATTTTGAAGGTTTGTTGAATGTGTTTGATGATAGAGTGGCAGATATAGGGTGTTTTGGTCGAGGTGGTGTGCAAAGTGCGAGGGTTAGGGAAAATGATTTGGTAAACAGAGAAGAGGTAGTAAAAGCTTTGCGGAAGATGAAAGCCAGCAAGGCAGCAGGTTTGGATGGTATTGCAGTGGAATCTATTAAAAAAGGGGGTGACTGTATTGTTGACTGGTTCGTAAGGTTATTTGATGTATGTATGACTCATGGTGAGGTGCCTGAGGATTGGCGGAATGCGTGCATAGTGCCATTGTACAAAGGCAAAGGGGATAAGAGTGAGTGTTCAAATTACAGAGGTATAAGTTTGTTGAGTATTCCTGGCAAATTATATGGGAGGGTATTGATTGAGAGGGTGAAGGCATGTACAGAGCATCAGATTGGGGAAGAGCAATGTGGTTTCAGAAGTGGTAGAGGATGTGTGGATCAGGTGTTTGCTTTGAAGAATGTATGTGAGAAATACTTAGAAAAGCAAATGGATTTGTATGTAGCATTTATGGATCTGGAGAAGGCATATGATAGAGTTGATAGAGATGCTCTGTGGAAGGTATTAAGAATATATGGTGTGGGAGGAAAGTTGTTAGAAGCAGTGAAAAGTTTTTATCGAGGATGTAAGGCATGTGTACATGTAGGAAGAGAGGAAAGTGATTGGTTCTCAGTGAATGTAGGTTTGCGGCAGGGGTGTGTGATGTCTCCATGGTTGTTTAATTTGTTTATGGATGGGGTTGTTAGGGAGGTGAATGCAAGAGTTTTGGAAAGAGGGGTAAGTATGAAGTCTGTTGGGGATGAGAGAGCTTGGGAAGTGAGTCAGTTGTTGTTCGCTGATGATACAGCGCTGGTGGCTGATTCATGTGAGAAACTACAGAAGCTGATGACTGAGTTGGTAAAGTGTGTGAAAGAAGAAAGTTAAGAGTGAATGTGAATAAGAGCAAGGTTATTAGGTACAGTAGGGTTGAGGGTCAAGTCAATTGGGAGGTGAGTTTGAATGGAGAAAAACTGGAGGAAGTGAAGTGTTTTAGATATCTGGGAGTGGATCTGGCAGAGGATGGAACCATGGAAGCGGAAGTGGATCATAGGGTGGGGGAGGGGGCGAAAATTCTGGGAGCCTTGAAGAATGTGTGGAAGTCGAGAATATTATCTCGGAAAGCAAAAATGGGTATGTTTGAAGGAATAGTGGTTCCAACAATGTTGTATGGTTGCGAGACGTGGACTATGGATAGAGTTGTGCGCAGGAGGATGGATGTGCTGGAAATGAGATGTTTGAGGACAATGTGTGGTGTGAGGTGGTTTGATCGAGTAAGTAACGTAAGGTTAAGAGAGATGTGTGGAAATAAAAAGAGCGTGGTTGAGAGAGCAGAAGAGGGTGTTTTGAAATGGTTTGGTCACATGGAGAGAATGAGTGAGGAAAGATTGACCAAGAGGATATATGTGTCAGAGGTGGAGGGAACGAGGAGAAGAGGGAGACCAAATTGGAGGTGGAAAGATGGAGTGAAAAAGATTTTGTGTGATAGGGGCCTGAACATGCAGGAGGGTGAAAGGAGGGCAAGGAATAGAGTGAATTGGATCGATGTGGTATACCGGGGTTGACGTGCTGTCAGTGGATTGAATCAAGGCAGGTGAAGCGTCTGGGGTAAACCATGGAAAGCTGTGTAGGTATGTATATTTCCGTTTGTGGACGTATGTATATACATGTGTATGGGGGTGGGTTGGGCCATTTCTTTCGTCTGTTTCCTTGCGCTACCTCGCAAACGCGGGAGACAGCGACAAAGCAAAAAAAAAAAAAAAAGAATACTTCCCACGTATTCCCTGCGTGTCGTAGAAGGCGACTAAAAGGGGAGGGAGCGGGGGGCTGGAAATACTCCCCTCTTGTTTTTTTTTTTTTTTTTTTCTTTTTTTTAATTTTCCAAAAGAAGGAACAGAGAATTGGGCCAGGTGAGGGTATTCCCTCAAAGGCCCAGTCCTCTGTTCTTAATGCTACCTCGCTAACGCGGGAAATGGCGAATAGTTTAAAAGAAAAAAGAAAATATATATATATGTGTGTGTGTGTGTGTGTATGTGTGTATATATATGTATATGGGAACTTCAGTGAAGGGCGCAAATGGGGAGGTGATAACAAGTAGTGGTGATGTGAGAAGGAGATGGAGTGAGTATTTTGAAGGTTTGTTGAATGTGTTTGATGATAGAGTGGCAGATATAGGGTGTTTTGGTCGAGGTGGTGTGCAAAGTGAGAGTGTTAGGGAAAATGATTTGGTAAACAGAGAAGAGGTAGTAAAAGCTTTGCGGAAGATGATAGCCGGCAAGGCAGCAGGTTTGGATGGTATTGCAGTGGAATTTATTAAAAAAGGGGATGACTGTATTATTGACTGGTTGGTAAGGTTATTTAATGTATGTATGACTCATGGTGAGGTGCCTGAGGATTGGCGGAATGCGTGCATAGTGCCTTTGTACAAAGGCAAAGGGGATAAGAGTGAGTGCTCAAATTACAGAGGTATAAGTTTGTTGAGTATTCCTGGTAAATTATATGGGAGGGTATTGATTGAGAGGGTGAAGGCATGTACAGAGCATCAGATTGGGGAAGAGCAGTGTGGTTTCAGAAGTGGTAGAGGATGTGTGGATCAGGTGTTTGCTTTGAATGTATGTGAGAAATACTTAGAAAAGCAAATGGATTTGTATGTAGCATTTATGGATCTGGAGAAGGCATATGATAGAGTTGATAGAGATGCTCTGTGGAAGGTATTAAGAATGTATGGTGTGGGAGGCAAGTTGTTAGAAGCAGTGAAAAGTTTTTATCGAGGATGTAAGGCATGTGTACGTGTAGGAAGAGAGGAAAGTGATTGGTTCTCAGTGAATATAGGTTTGCGGCAGGGGTGTGTGATGTCTCCATGGTTGTTTAATTTGTTTATGGATGGGGTTGTTAGGGAGGTGAATGCGAGAGTTTTGGAAAGAGGGGCAAGTATGAAGTCTGTTGGGGATGAGAGAGCTTGGGAAGTGAGTCAATTGTTGTTTGCTGATGATACAGCACTGGTGGCTGATTCATGTGAGAAACTGCAGAAGCTGATGACTGAGTTTGGTAAAGTGTGTGAAAGAAGAAAGTTAAGAGTAAATGTGAGTAAGAGCAAGGTAATTAGGTACAGTAGGGTTGAGGGTCAAGTCAATTGGGAGGTAAGTTTGAATGGAGAAAAACTGGAGGAAGTAAAGTGTTTTAGATATGTGGGAGTGGATCTGGCAGCGGATGGAAGCATGGAAGTCGAAGTGGATCATAGGGTGGGGAAGGGGGCGAAAATCCTGGGAGCCTTGAAGAATGTGTGGAAGTCGAGAACATTATCTCGGAAAGCAAAAATGGGTATGTTTGAAGGAATAGTGGTTCCAACAATGTTGTATGGTTGCGAGGCGTGGGCTATGGATAGAGTTGTGCGCAGGAGGATGGATGTGCTGGAAATGAGATGTTTGAGGACAATGTGTGGTGTGAGGTGGTTTGATCGAGTAAGTAACATAAGGGTAAGAGAGATGTGTGGAAATAAAAAGAGCGTGGTTGAGAGAGCAGAAGAGGGTGTTTTGAAATGGTTTGGGCACATGGAGAGAATGAGTGAGGAAAGATTGACCAAGAGGATATATGTGTCGGAGGTGGAGGGAACGAGGAGAAGTGGGAGACCAAATTGGAGGTAGAAAGATGGAATGAAAAAGATTTTGTGTGATCGGGGCCTGAACATGCAGGAGGGTGAAAGGAGGGCAAGGAATAGAGTGAATTGGATCGATGTGGTATACCGGGGTTGACGTGCTGTCAGTGGATTGAATCAGGGCATGTGAAGCGTCTGGGGTAAACCATGGAAAGCTGTGTAGGTATGTATATTTGCGTGTGTGGACGTATGTATATACATGTGTATGGGGGTGAGTTGGGCCATTTCTTTCGTCTGTTTCCTTGCGCTACCTCGCAAACGTGGGAGACAGCGACAAACCAAAAAAAAAATATATATATATATGTATATTATCCCTTTGGATAGGGGTGAAAGAATACTTCCCACACATTCCTCACATGTCATAGAAGGCGAGTAGAGGGGACCGGAGCGGGGGGGCCAGAAATCCTCCCCTCCTTGTATTTTAACTTTCTAAAAATGGGAAACAGAAGGAGTCACGCGGAGAGTGCTCATCCTCCTCGTAGACTCATGTTGGGGTGTCTAAATGTGTGTGGATATAACCAAGCTGTGAAAAAAGGAGAGATAGATAGTATGTTTGAGGAAAGGAACCTTGATGTTTTGGCTCTGAGTGAAAGAAAGCTCAAGGGTAAAGGGGAAGAGTGGTTTGGGAATGTCTTGGGAGTAAAGTCGGGGGTTAGTGAGAGGACAAGAGCAAGGGAAGGAGTAGCAGTACTCCTGAAACAGGAGTTGTGGGAGTATGTGATAGAATGTAAGAAAGTAAATTCTTGATTAATATGGGTAAAACTGAAAGTTGATGGAGAGAGATGGGTGATTATTGGTGCATATGCACCTGGGCATGAGAAGAAAGATCATGAGAGGCAAGTGTTTTGGGAGCAGCTGAATTAGTGTGTTAGTGGTTTTGATGCACAAGACTGGGTTATAGTGATGGGTTGTAGTGATGGGTGATTTGAATGCAAAGGTGAGTAATGTGGCAGTTGAGGGAATAATTGGTATACATGGGGTGTTTAGTGGTGTAAATGGAAATGGTGAAGAGCTTGTAGATTTATGTGCTGAAAAATGACTGGTGATTGGGAATACCTGGTTTAAAAAGCGATATATACATAAGTATACGTATGTAAGTAGGAGAGATGACCAGAGAGCGATATTGGATTATGTGTTAATTGACAGGCACGCGAAAGAGAGACTTTTGGATGTTAATGTGCTGAGAGGTGCAACTGGAGGGATGTCTGATCATTATCTTGTGGAGGCTAAGGTGAAGATTTGTATGGGTTTTCAGAAAAGAAGAGTGAATGTTAGGGTGAAGAGAGTGGTGAGAGTAAGTGAGCTTGGGAAGGAGACTTGTTTGAGGAAGTACCAGGAGAGACTGAGTACAGAATGGAAAAAGTTGAGAACAATGGAAGTAAGGGGAGTGGGGGAGGAATGGGATGTATTTAGGAAATCAGTGATGGATTGCGCAAAAGATGCTTGTGGCATGAGAAGCGTGGGAGGTGGGTTGATTAGAAAGGTTAGTGAGTGGTGGGATGAAGAAGTAAGATTATAAGTGAAAGAGAAGAGAGAGGCATTTGGACGATTTTGGAAGGGAAAAAATGCAATTGAGTGGGAGATGTATAAAAGAAAGAGACAGGAGGTCAAGAGAAAGGTGCAAGAGGTGAAAAAGAGGGCAAATGAGAGTTGGGGTGAGAGAGTATCATTAAACTTTAGGGAGAAAAAAAAGATGTTCTGGAAGGAGGTAAAGAAAGTGCGTATGACAAGGGAGCAAATGGGAACTTCAGTGAAGGGGGCTAATGGGGAGGTGATAACAAGTAGTGGTGATGTGAGAAGGAGATGGAGTGAGTATTTTGAAGGTTTGTTGAATGTGTTTGATGATAGAGTGGCAGATATAGGGTGTTTTGTTTGAGGTGGTGTGCAAAGTGAGAGGGTTAGGGAAAATGATTTGGTAGACAGAGAAGAGGTAGTAAAAGCTTTGCGGAAGATGAAAGCCGGCAAGGCAGCAGGTTTGGATGGTATTGCAGTGGAATCTATTAAAAAAGGGGGTGACTGTATTGTTGACTGGTTGGTAAGGTTATTTAATGTATGTATGATTCATGGTGAGGTGCCTGAGGATTGGCGGAATGCGTGCATAGTGCCATTGTACAAAGGCAAAGGGGATAAGAGTGAGTGCTCAAATTACAGAGGTATAAGTTTGTTGAGTATTCCTGGTAAATTATATGGGAGGGTATTGATTGAGAGGGTGAAGGCATGTACAGAGCATCAGATTGGGGAAAAGCAGTGTGGTTTCAGAAGTGGTAGAGGATGTGTGGATCAGGTGTTTGCTTTGAAGAATGTATGTGAGAAGTACTTAGAAAAGCAAATGGATTTGTATGTAGCGTTTATGGATCTGGAGAAGGCATATGATAGAGTTGATAGAGATACTCTGTGGAAGGTATTAAGAATATATGGTGTGAGAGGCAATTTGTTAGAAGCAGTGAAAAGTTTTTATCGAGGATGTAAGGCATGTGTACGTGTAGGAAGAGAGGAAAGTGATTGGTTCGCAGTGAATGTAAGTTTGCGGCAGGGGTGTGTGATGTCTCCATGGTTGTTTAATTTGTTTATGGATGGGGTTGTTAGGGAGGTGAATGCAAGAGTTTTGGAGAGAGGGGCAAGTATGAAGTCTGTTGTGGATGAGAGAGCTTGGGAAGTGAGTCAGTTGTTGTTCGCTGATGATACAGCGCTGGTGGCTGATTCATGTGAGAAACTGTAGAAGCTGGTGACTGAGTTTGGTAAAGTGTGTGAAAGAAGAAAGTTAAGAGTAAATGTGAGTAAGAGCAAGGTAATTAGGTACAGTAGGGTTGAGGGTCAAGTCAATTGGGAGGTAAGTTTGAATGGAGAAAAACTGGAGGAAGTAAAGTGTTTTAGATATCTGGGAGTGGATCTGGCAGTGGATGGAACCATGGAAGTGGAAGTGGATCATAGGGTGGGGGAGGGGGCGAAAATCCTGGGAGCCTTGAAGAATGTGTGGAAGTCGAGAGCATTATCTCGGAAAGCAAAAATGGGTATGTTTGAAGGAATAGTGGTTCCAACAATGTTGTATGGTTGCGAGGCGTGGGCTATGGATAGAGTTGTGCGCAGGAGGGTGGATGTGCTGGAAATGAGATGTTTGAGGACAATGTGTGGTGTGAGGTGGTTTGATCGAGTAAGTAACGTAAGGGTAAGAGAGATGTGTGGAAATAAAAAGAGCGTGGTTGAGAGAGCAGAAGAGGGTGTTTTGAAATGGTTTGGGCCACATGGAGAGAATGAGTGAGGAAAGATTGACCAAGAGGATATATGTGTCGGAGGTGATGGGAACGAGGAGAAGTGGGAGACCAAATTGGAGGTGGAAAGATGGAGTGAAAAAGATTTTGATTGATCGGGGCCTGAACATGCAGGAGGGTGAAAGGAGGGCAAGGAATAGAGTGAATTGGATCGATGTGGTATACCGGGGTTGACGTGCTGTCAGTGGATTGAATCAGGGAATGTGAAGTGTCTGGGGTAAACCATGGAAAGCTGTGTTGGTATGTATATTTGCGTGTGTGGACGTGTATGTATATACATGTGTATGGGGGTGGGTTGGGCCATTTCTTTCGTCTGTTTCCTTGCACTACCTCGCAAACGCGGGAGAGAGCGACAAAGCAAAAAAATATATATATATATATATATATATATATTTTTTTTTTTTTTTTTCATACTATTCGCTATTTCCCGCGATAGCGAGGTATATATATATATATATATATATATATATATATATATATATATATATATATATATATATATATGGGATGTATTTAGGGAATCAGTGATGGATTGCGCAAAAGATGCTTGTGGCATGAGAAGAGTGGGAGGTGGGTTGATTAGAAAGGGTAGTGAGTGGTGGGATGAAGAAGTAAGAGTATTAGTGAAAGAGAAGAGAGAGGCATTTGGATGATTTTTGCAGGGAAAAAATGCAATTGAGTGGGAGATGTATAAAAGAAAGAGACAGGAGGTCAAGAGAAAGGTGCAAGAGGTGAAAAAAAGGGCAAATGAGAGTTGGCGTGAGAGAGTATCATTAAATTTTAGGGAGAATAAAAAGATGTTCTGGAAGGAGGTAAATAAAGTGCGTAAGACAAGGGAGCAAATGGGAACTTCAGTGAAGGGCGCAAATGGGGAGGTGATAACAAGTAGTGGTGATGTGAGAAGGAGATGGAGTGAGTATTTTGAAGGTTTGTTGAATGTGTTTGATGATAGAGTGGCAGATATAGGGTGTTTTGGTCAAGGTGGTGTGCAAAGTGAGAGGGTTAGGGAAAATGATTTGGTAAACAGAGAAGAGGTAGTGAAAGCTTTGCGGAAGATGAAAGCCGGCAAAGCAGCAGGTTTGGATGGTATTGCAGTGGAATTTATTAAAAAAGGGGGTGACTGTATTGTTGACTGGTTGGTAAGGTTATTTAATGTATGTATGACTCATGGTGAGGTGCCTGAGGATTGGCGGAATGCGTGCATAGTGCCATTGTACAAAGGCAAAGGGGATAAGAGTGAGTGCTCAAATTACAGAGGTATAAGTTTGTTGAGTATTCCTGGTAAATTATATGGGAGGGTATTGATTGAGAGGGTGAAGGCATGTACAGAGCATCAGATTGGGGAAGAGCAGTGTGGTTTCAGAAGTGGTAGAGGATGTGTGGATCAGGTGTTTGCTTTGAAGAATGTATGTGAGAAATACTTAGAAAAGCAAATGGATTTGTATGTAGCATTTATGGATCTGGAGAAGGCATATGATAGAGTTGATAGAGATGCACTGTGGAAGGTATTAAGAATATATGGTGTGGGAGGAGAGTTGTTAGAAGCAGTGAAAAGTTTTTATCGAGGATGTAAGGCATGTGTACGTGTAGGAAGAGAGGAAAGTGATTGGTTCTCAGTGAATGTAGGTTTGCGGCAGGGGTGTGTGATGTCTCCATGGTTGTTTAATTTGTTTATGGATGGGGTTGTTAGGGAGGTAAATGCAAGAGTTTTGGAAAGAGGGGCAAGTATGAAGTCTGTTGGGGATGAGAGAGCTTGGGAAGTGAGTCAGTTGTTGTTCGCTGATGACACAGCACTGGTGGCTGATTCATGTGTGAAACTGCAGAAGCTGGTGACTGAGTTTGGTAAAGTGTGTGGAAGAAGAAAGTTAAGAGTAAATGTGAATAAGAGCAAGGTTATTAGGTACAGTAGGGTTGAGGGTCAAGTCAATTGGGAGGTGAGTTTGAATGGAGAAAAACTGGAGGAAGTGAAGTGTTTTAGATATCTGGGAGTGGATCTGGCAGCGGATGGAACCATGGAAGCGGAAGTGGATCATAGGGTGGGGGAGGGGGCGAAAATTCTGGGGGCCTTGAAGAATGTGTGAAAGTCGAGAACATTATCTCGGAAAGCAAAAATGGGTATGTTTGAAGGAATAGTGGTTCCAACAATGTTGTATGGTTGCGAGGCGTGGGCTATGGATAGAGTTGTGCGCAGGAGGATGGATGTGCTGGAAATGAGATGTTTGAGGACATTGTGTGGTGTGAGGTGGTTTGATCGAGTGAGTAACGTAAGAGTAAGAGAGATGTGTGGAGATAAAAAGAGCGTGGTTGAGAGAGCAGAAGAGGGTGTTTTGAAGTGGTTTGGGCACATGGAGAGGATGAGTGAGGAAAGATTGACCAAGAGGATATATGTGTCGGAGGTGGAGGGAACAAGGAGAAGAGGGAGACCAAATTGGAGGTGGAAAGATGGAATGAAAAAGATTTTGTGTGATCGGGGCCTGAACATGCAGGAGGGTGAAAGGAGGGCAAGGAATAGAGTGAATTGGAGCGATGTGGTATACCGGGGCTGACGTGCTGTCAGTGGATTGAATCAAGGCATGTAAAGCGTCTGGGGTAAACCATGGAAAGCTGTGTAGGTATGTATATTTGCGTGTGTGGACGTATGTATATACCTGTGTGTGGGGGGGGTTGGGCCATTTCTTTCATCTGTTTCCTTGCGCTACCTCGCAAACGCGGGAGACAGCGACAAAGTATAAAAAAAAAAAAATATATATATATATATATATCTTTCAAACTATTCGCCATTTCACGCGTTAGCGAGGTAGCGTTAAGAACAGAGGACTGGGCCTTTGAGGGAATATCCTCACCTGGCCCCCATCTCTGTTCCTTCTTTTGGAAAATTAAAAAAAAACGAGAGGGAAGGATTTCCAGCCCCCCGCTCCCTCCCCTTGTAGTCGCCTTCTATGACACGCAGGGAATACGTGGGAAGTATTCTTTCTCCCCTATCCCCAGGGATATATCTAGATATATATATATATATATATATATATATATATTTTTTTTTTTTTATTATACTTTGTCGCAGTCTCCCGCGTTTGCGAGGTAGCGCAAGGAAACAGACGAAAGAAATGGCCCAACCCCCCCCATACACATGTATATACATACGTCCACACACGCAAATATACATACCTACACAGCTTTCCGTGCCTTGATTCAATCCACTGACAGCACGTCAACCCCGGTATACCACATCGCTCCAATTCACTCTATTCCTTGCCCTCCTTTCACCCTCCTGCATGTTCAGGCCCCGATCACACAAAATCTTTTTCACTCCATCCTTCCACCTCCAATTTGGTCTCCCTCTTCTCCTTGTTCCCTCCACCTCCGACACATATATCCTCTTGGTCAATCTTTCCTCACTCATCCTCTCCATGTGCCCAAACCACTTCAAAACACCCTCTTCTGCTCTCTCAACCACGCTCTTTTTATTTCCACACATCTCTCTTACCCTTACGTTACTCACTCGATCAAACCACCTCACACCACACATTGTCCTCAAACATCTCATTTCCAGGACATCCATCCTCGTGCGCACAACTCTATCCATAGCCCATGCCTTGCAACCATACAACATTGTTGGAACCACTATTCCTTCAAACATACCCATTTTTGCTTTCCGAGATAATGTTCTCGACTTCCACACATTCTTCAAGGCCCCCAGAATTTTCGCCCCCTCCCCCACCCTATGATCCACTTCCGCTTCCATGGTTCCATCCGCTGCCAGATCCACTCCCAGATATCTAAAACACTTCACTTCCTCCAGTTTTTCTCCATTCAAACTCACCTCCCAATTGACTTGACCCTCAACCCTACTGTACCTAATAACCTTGCTCTTATTCACATTTACTCTTAACTTTCTTCTTCCACACACTTTACCAAACTCAGTCACCAGCTTCTGCAGTTTCTCACATGAATCAGCCACCAGCGCTGTATCATCAGCGAACAACAACTGACTCACTTCTCAAGCTCTCTCATCCCCAACAGACTTCATACTTGCCCCCCTTCCAAAACTCTTGCATATATATATATATATTCTACTGTACCTAATAACCTTGCTCTTATTCACATTTACTCTTAACTTTCTTCTGTCACACACTCTACCAAACTCAGTCACCAGCTTCTACAGTTTCTCACATGAATCAGCCACCAGCGCTGTATCATCAGCGAACAACTGACTCACTTCCCAAGCTCTTTCATCCACAACAGACTGCATACTTGCCCCTCTTTCCAAAACTCTAGCACTCCCCTCCCTAAGAACCCAATCCAGAAACAAATTAAACAACCATGGAAACATCACACACCCCCCCTGCCGCAAACCTACATTCACT
This sequence comes from Panulirus ornatus, assembly GCF_036320965.1. NCBI lineage: Eukaryota > Metazoa > Arthropoda > Malacostraca > Decapoda > Palinuridae > Panulirus > Panulirus ornatus. The sequence goes on from NC_092269.1 coordinate 12,980,655, forward strand.
GAGAACCAATTACTTTCCTCTCTTCCTACACTTACAACTGCCTCACAACCTCAATAAAAACTTTTCACTGCTTCTAACAACTTGCCTCCCACACCATATATTCGTAATACCTTCCACAGAGCATCTCTATCAACTCCAGATCCAGAAATGCTACATATAAATCCATTAGCTTTTCTAAGTATTTCTCACATACATTCTTCAGAGCAAACACCTGATCCACACATCCTCTACCACTTCTGAAACCACACTGCTCTTCCCCAATCTGATGCTCTGTACATGCCTTCACCCTCTCAATCAATACCCTCCCATATAATTTACCAGGAATACTCAACAAACTTATACCTCTGTAATTTGAGCACTCACTCTTATTCCCTTTGCCTTTGTACAATGGCACTATGCAAGCATTCCGCCAATCCTCAGGCACCTCACCATGAATCATACATACATTAAATAACCTTACCAACCAGTCAACAATACAGTCATCCCCCTTTTTAATAAATTCCACTGCAATACCATCCAAACCTGCTGCCTTGCCGGCTTTCATCTTCCACAGAGCTTTTACTACCTCAATTCTGTTTACAAAATCATTTTCCCTAACCCTCTCACTTTGCACATCATCTCAACAAAGACAGCCTATATCTGCCACTCTATCATCAAACACATTCAAGAAACCCTCAAAATACTCACTCCATCTCCTTCTCACATCACCACTACTTGTTATCACCTCCCCATTAGCCCCCTTCACTGAAGTTTCCATTTGCTCCCTTGTCTTACGCACTTTATTTACCTCCTTCCAAAACATCTTTTTATTCTCCCTAAAATTTAATGGTACTCTCTCACCTTAACTCTCATTTGCCCTCTTTTTCACCTCTTGCACCTTTCTCTTGACCTCCTGCCTCTTTCTTTTATACATCTCCCTCTCATTTGCATTATTTCCCTGCAAGAATCATCCAAATGCCTCTCTCTTCTCTTTCACTAATAATATTCTTCATCCCACCACTCACTACCTTTTCTAATCAACCCACCTCCCACGCTTCTCATGCCACAAGCATCTTTTGTGCAAGCCATTTTTGGTTCCCTAAATACATCCTATATATATATATATATATTATATATATATATATATATATATATATATATATATATATATATATATATATATATATATTATGCTTTGTTCCAGTCTCCTGCATTAGAGAGGTAATGCAAGGAAACAGACGAAAGAATGGCCCAACCCTCCCACATAAATGTATACATACACATACATACACAGACATATACATATATACACATGTACATAATTCATACTTGCTAAGTTTATCCAGTCAATTCACCACCCCGCCATACATGAAATGACAACACCCTCCCCCCTGCATGCGCGCAAAGTAGCGCTAGGAAAAGACAACAGAGGCCGCATTCATTCACAGTCAGTCTCTAGCTGTCATGCATAATGCACTGAAACCACAGCTTCCTTTCTACATTCAGGCCCCATAAAACTTTCCATGGTTCACCCCAGATGCTTCACATGCCCTGGTTCAATTCATTACAGCTACTGACAGCACATCAACCCCAGGATACCACATCGTTCTGATTCACTCTATTCCTTGCATGCCTTTCACCCTCCTACATGTTCAGGCCCCGATCGCTCAAAATCTTTTTCTTCATCCTTCCACCTCCAATTTGGTCTCCCACTTCTCGTTCCCTCCACCTCTGACACATCTATCCTCTTTGCCAATCTTTCCTCACTCATTCTTTCCATGTGACCAAACCCATTCAGAACACTCTCTGCTGCTCTCTCAACCACACTTTGTATTACCTCATATCTTTCTTACCCTTTCATTACTTACTTGATCAAACCACCTCGTACTACATATTGTCTTCAAACATCTCATTTCCAACACATCCATCCTCATCCGCACAATTCTATCTATAGGCCACTCCTTGCAACTATGTAACATTGTTGGAACCACTATTCCTTCAAACATACCCATTTTTCCTCTCTGAGATAATGTTCTCGCCTTCCACACATTTTTCAACGCTCCCAGAACTTTTGCTCCCTTCCCCACCCTGTGACTTACCTCCGCTTCCATGGTTCCATCCGCTGCCAAATCCACTCCCAGATATCTAAAACACTTCACTTCCTCCAGTTTTTCTCCATTCCAAGTTACCTCGCAATTGACTTGCCCCTCAACCCTACTGTACCTATTAAGCTTGCTTTTATTCACATTTACTCTCAGCTTTCTTCTTTCACACACTTTACCAAACTCAGTCACCAGCTTCTGCAGTTTCTTACCCGAATCAGCCACCAGCGCTGTATCATCAGTGAACAACAACTGACTCACTTCCCAAGCCCTCTCATCCACAACAGACTGCATACTTGCTGCTCTCTGCAGAACTCTTGCATTCACCTCCCTAACAACCCTATCCATAAAAAGATTAAACAAAATTGGAGACATCACGCACCCCTGCCGCAAACCGGCATTCACTGAGAACCAATCACTTTCCTTTCTTCCTACTAGTACATGTGCCTTACATCCTTGATAGAAAGTTTTCACTGATTCTAGCAACTTACTTCCTACACTATATGTTCTTAATACCTTCCACAGAGCATCTCTATCAACTCTGTCATATGCCTTCTCTAGATCCATAGATGCTCCATACAAATCCATCTGTTTTTCTAAGTATTTCTCACATACATTCTTCAAAGCAAACACCTGATCCACACATCCTCTACCACTTCTGAAACCACACTGCTCTTCCCCAATCTGATGCTCTGTACATGCCTTCACCCCTCTCAATCAATACCCTCTTATATAATTTCCCAGGAATAATCAACAACTTATACCTCTGTAATTTGAACAAACACCTGATCCACACATCCTTTACCACTTCTGAAACCACACTTGTCTTCTCCAATCTGATGCTCAGTACATGCCTTCACCCCTTCAGTCAGTACCTTCCCATATAATTTCCCAGGAATACTCAAGAAGCTCATACCTATGTAATTTGAGCACTCACCTTTATCCCCTTTACCTTTGTACAATGGCAGTATGCCTGCATTCTGCAAATCCTCAGGCACCTCACCATGAGCCATACATATATTAAATAACTTTACCAACCAGTCCATAACATAGTCACCCCGTTTTTTTGATAAATTCCACTGCAATACCATCCAAACTTGCCGCCTTGCCGGCTTTTATCTTCTATAAAGCTTTCACTACCTCTTCTCTGTTTACCAAATCATTCTCCCTATGCCTCTCACTTCGCACACCACCTTGAACAAAACACCCTTTTTCTGCCACTCTATCATCTAACACATTCAACAAACCTTGAAAATACTCCATCTCCTTTTCACACCACCACTACTTCTTATTACCTCCCCTTTAGCCCCCTTCACCGATGTTCCCATTTGTTCTCTTGTCTTATGCACTTGTTTTACTTCTCTCCAAAATATACTTTTATTCTCCGTAGATTTGATGATGCTGTCTCACCCCAACTCTCATTTGCCCTCTATTTCATCTATTGTACCTTTCTCTTGACCTCCTGCCTTTTCTTTTATACATCATTTGCACTATTTCCCTGCAAAAATCGTCCAAATGCCTCTCTCTCCTCTTTCACTAATAATCTTACTTCTTCATCCCACCACTCACTACCCTTTCTAATCTGCCCACCTCCCACCATGCTTCACATGCCGCAAGCATCTTTTGCACAACCCATGACTGCTTCCCTAAATACATCCCATTCCTCCCCCACTCCCCTTACGTCCTTTGTTCTCACCTTTTCCCATTCTGCACTCAGTCTCTCTTGGTACTTCCTCACACAAGTCTCCTTCCCAAGCTCACTTACTCTCACGTCTCTCTTCATCTCAACATTCTCTCTTCTTTTCTGAAAACCTCTACAAATCTTAACCTTCACCTCCACAAGATAATGATCAGACATCCCTCCAGTTGCACCTCTCAGCACATTAACATCCATAAGTCTCTCTTTCATGCGCCTATCAATTAACACGTGATCCAGTAACGCTCTCTGGCCATCTCTCCTACTTACATACATATTTTTTTTTTTTTTTTTGCTTTTTCGCTGTCTCTCGCATTTGCGAGGTAGCGCAAGGAAACAGACGAAAGAAATGGCCCAACCCACTCCCATACACATGTATATACATACGTCCACACACGCAAATATACATACCTACACAGCTTTCCATGGTTTACCCCAGACGCTTCACATGCCTTGATTCAATCCACTGACAGCACGTCAACCCCGGTATACCACATTGCTCCAATTTACTCTATTCCTTGCCCTCCTTTCACCCTCCTGCATGTTCAGGCCCCGATCACACAAAATACATATACTTATGTATATCTCTCTTTTTAAACCAGGTATTCCCAATCACCAGTTCTTTTTCAGCACACAAATCTACAACCTCTTCACCATTTTCATTTGCAACACTGAACACCCCATGTACACCAATTATTCCCTCAACTGCCACATTACTCACCTTTGTATTCAAATCACCCATCACTACAACTTGGTCTCGTGCATCAAAACTACTAACACACTCACTCAGCTTCTCCCAAAACACTTGCCTCATGATCTTTATTCTCATACCCAGGTGCATAGGCACCAATGATAACCTATCTCTCTCCATCCACTTTCAGTTCTATCCATATAAACCTAGAGTTTACTTTCTTACAGTCTATCACATACTCCCACCACTCCTGTTTCAGGAGTAATGCTACCCCTTCCCTTCCTCTTGTCCTCTCACCAACACCTGACTTTACTCCCAAAACATTCCTAAACCACTCTTCCCCTTTACCCTCGAGTTTCGTTTCACTAAGAGCCAAAACATCCAGGTTCCTTTCCTCAAACATACTACCTATTTCTCCTTTTTTCTCATCTTGGTTACATCCACACACATTTTTAGACACCCCAGTCTGAACCTTCAAGGAGAATGATCACTCCCCGTGTGACTCCTTCTTCTGTTTCCCCTTTTAGAAAGTTAAAATACAAGGAGGGGAGGGCTTCTAGCCCTCCGCTCCCATCCCCTTTAGTCGCCTTCTACGACACATGAGGAATGCGCGGGAAGTATTCTTTCTCCCATATCCCCAGGGGTAAAATATATATATATTTTCTGCCCTATCCCTGGGGATAGGGGAGAAAGAGTACTTCCCATGCATTACTCATGTGTTGAAGAAGGCGACTAAAGGGGACATGAGCGGGGGGCTAGAAACCCTCCCCTTCTTGTATTTTAACTTTCTCAATTTTAACTTTCTAAACGGGGAAACAAGAAGGAGTCACGTGGGGAGTGCTCATCCTCCTCGAAAGGCTCAGATTGGGGTGACTAAATGTGTGTGGATGTAATCAAGATGAGAAAAAAGGAGAGATAGGTAGTATGTTTGAGGAAAGAAACCTGGATGTTTGGCTGTGAGTGAAATGAAGTTCAAGGGTAAAGGGGAAGAGTGGTTTGGGAATGTCTTGGGAGTAAAGTCAGGGGTTGGTGAGAGGACAAGAGCAAGGGAAGGGTTAGCACTATTCCTGAAATAGGAGTAATGGGAGTATGTGATAGAGTGAGAAAGTAAATTCTAGACTGATATGGGTAAAACTGAAAGTGGATGGAGAGAGATGGGTGATTATTGGTGCATATGCACCTGGGCATGAGAAGAGAGATCATAAGAGGCAAGTGTTTTGGGGGCAGCTGAGTGAATAAGTTAGGAGTTTTGATGCACAAGACTGGGTTATAGTGATGGGTGATTTGAACTCAAAGGTGAGTAATGTGGCAGTTGAGGGAATAATTGGTGTACATGGGATGTTCAGTGTTGTAAATGGAAATGGTGAAGAGCTTGTCGATTTATGCGCTGAAAAAGGACTGGTGATTGAGAATACCTGGTTTAAAAAGATAGATATACATAAGTATATGTATGTAAGTAGGAGTGATGGCCAGAGAGTGTTATTAGATTATGTGTTGTTTGATAAGCTCGCGAAAGAGACTTTTGAATGGTACTTTGCTGAGAGGTGCAACTGGAGGGATGTCTGATCATTATCTTGTGGAGGCGAAGGTGAAGATTTATAAAGGTTTTCAGAAAAGAAGAATGTTGGGGTGAAGAGAGTGGTGAGAGTAAGTGAGCTTGGGAAGGAGACTTGTGTGAGGAAGTACCAAGAGAGACTGAGTGCAGAATGGAAAAAGGTGAGAACAAAGGAGGTAAGGGGAGTGGGGGAGGAATGGGATCTATTTAGGGAAGCAGTGATGGCTTGTGTAAAAGATGCTTGTGGCATGAGAAGCATGGGAGGTGGGCAGATTAGAAAGGGTAGTGAGTGGTGGGATGAAGAAGGAAGATTATCAGTGAAAGAGAAGAGAGGGGCATTTGGACAATTTTTGCAGGGAATAATGCAAATGAGTGGGAGAGGTATAAAAGAAAGAGACAGGAGTTCAAGAGAAAGATGCAAGAGGCAAAAAAGAGGGCAAATGAAAGTTGGGGTGAGAAAGTATCATTAAATCTTAGAGAGAATAAAAAGATGTTTTGGAAGGAGGTAAATATAGTGCATAAGACAAGGGAACAAATGGAACATCATTGAAGGGGCCTAATGGGGAGGTGATAACGAGTAGTGGTGATGTGAGAAGGAGATGTTAGTGAGTATTTTGAAGGTTTGTTCAATGTGTTTGGTGATAAGTGGCAGATATAGGGTGTTTTGTTTGAGGTGGTGTGCAAAGTGAGAGGGTTAGGGAGAATGATTTGGTAAACAGAGAAGAGGTAGTAAAAGCTTTGCGGAAGATGAAAGCCGGCAAGGCAGCGGGTTTAGATGGTATTGCAGCGGAATTTATTAAAAAAGGGGGTGACTGTATTGTTGACTGGTTGGTAAGATTTTTTAATGTATGTATGACTCATGGGGGAAGGGGAGGGGGCGAAAATCCTGGGAGCCTTGAAGAATGTGTGGAAGTCAAGAACATTATCTCAAAAAGCAAAAATGGGTATGTTTGAAGGAATAGTGGTTCCAACAATTTTGTATGGTTGCGAGGCGTGGGCTATGGATAGAGTTGTGCACAGAAGGGTGGATGTGCTGGAAATGAGATGTTTGAGGACAATGTGTGGTGTGAGGTGGTTTGATCGAGTAAGTAATGTAAGGGTAAGAGAGATGTGTGGAAATAAAAAGAGCGTGGTTGAGAGAGCAGAAGAGGGTGTTTTGAAATGGTTTGGGCACATGGAGAGAATGAGTGAGGAAAGATTGACCAAGAGGATATATGTGTCGGAGGTGGAGGGAACGAGAAGAAGTGGGAGACCAAATTGGAGGTGGAAAGATGGAGTGAAAAAGATTTTGTGTGATTGGGGCCTGAACATGCAGGAGGGTGAAAGGAGGGCAAGGAATAGAGTGAATTGGATCAATGTGGTATACCGGGGTTGACGTGCTGTCAGTGGATTGAATCAGGGCATGTGAAGCGTCTGGGGTAAACCATGGAAAGTTGTGTGGGGCCTAGATGTGGAAAGGGAGCTGTGGTTTCGGTCATTATTGCATGACAGCTAGAGACTGAGTGTGAACGAATAGGGCCTTTGTTGTCTTTTCCTAGTGCTACCTCGTACACATGACGGGGAGGGGGATGGTATTCCATGTGTGGCGAGGTGGCGATGGGAATGAATAAAGGCAGACAGTGTGAATTGTGTGCATGGGTATATATGTATGTGTCTGTGTGTGTATATATATGTGTACATTGAGATGTATAGGTATGTATATTTGCGTGTGTGGACGTGTATGTATATACATTGTGTATGGGGGTGGGTTGGGCCATTTCTTTCGTCTGTTTCCTTGCGCTACCTCGCAAACGCGGGAGACAGCGACAAAGCAAAATAAAAAAATATAAATAAAATATGACTCATGGTGAGGTGACTGAGGATTGGCGGAATGCTTGCATAGTGCCATTGTACAAAGGTAAAGGGGATAAAAGTGAGTGCTCAAATTACAGAGATAAGTTTGTTGAGTATTCCTGGTAAATTATATGGGAGGAAATTGATTGAGAGGTTGAAGGCATGTACAGAGCATCAGATTGGGGAAGAGCAGTGTGGTTTTAGAAGTGGTAGAGGATGTGTGTATCAGGTGTTTGCTTTGAAGAATGTATGTGAGAAATACTTAGAAAAGCAAATGGATTTGTATGTGGCATTTATGGATCTGGAGGAGGCATATGATAAAGTTGATAGAGATGCTCTGTGATAGGTATTGAGAATATATGGTGTGGGAGGTTAGTTGTTAGAAGCAGTGAAAAGATTTTGTCGAGGATGTAAGGCATGTGTTTGTGTAGGAAGGGAGAAAAATGACTGGTTCTCAGTGAATGTTGGTTTGCGGCAGGGGTGTGTTATGTCTCCATGGTTGTTTAATTTGTTTATGGATGGGGTTGTTAGGTAGGTGAATGGAAGTATTTTGGAAAAAGGGGCAAGTATGCAGTCTGTTGTGGATGAGAGAGCTTGGGAAGTGTGTCAGTTGTTCGCTGATGATACAGCACTGGTGGCTGATTCGGGTGAGAAAGTGTAGGTGTTGACTGAGTTTGGTAAAGTGTCTGAAAGAAGAAAGCTGTGATTAAATGTGAATAAGAGCAAGTAGGGTTGAGGAGCAAGTCAATTGGGAGATAAGTTTGAATGGAGAAAACTGGAGGAAGTGAAGTGTTTTAGATATCTTGGAGTGAATTTGGCAGCGGATGGAACTGTGGAAGCTGAAACAAATCATAGGGTGGGGGAAGGGGCGAAAGTTCTGGGAGCGTTGAAAAATGTGTGGAAGTCGAGAACGTTATCTTGGAAAGCAAAAATGGGTATGTTTGAAGGAATAGTGGTTCCAACAATGTTAAATGGTTGTGAGGCGTGGGTTATAGATAGAGTTGTGTGGAGGATGGATGTGCTGGAAATGAGATGTTTGAAGACAATATGTGGTGTGACGTGGTTTGATTGAGTAAGTAATGAAAGGGTAAGAGAGATGTGTGGTAATAAAAAAGAGTGTGGTTGAAAGAGCAGAAGAGGGTGTTTTGAAATGGTTTGGTCACATGGAGAGAATGAGTTTGGAAAAATGACAAAGAGGATATATGTGTCAGAGGTGGAGGTAACAAGAAGTGGGAGATGAAATTGGAGGTGGAAAGATGGAGTGAAAAAGATTTTGAGTGATCGGGGCTTGAACATGCAGGAGGGTGAAAGGTGTGCAACGAATAGAGATAATTTGAACAATGTCGTATACCGGGGTCGACACACTGTCAATGGATTAAACCAGGGCATGTGAAGCATCTTGGGTAAACATGGAAAGGTTTGTGGGGTCTGGATGTAGAAAGGGAGCTGTGGTTTCGGTGCATTTCACATGACAGCTAGAGACTGAGTGTGAACGAATATGGCCTTTTTTGTCTGTTCCTTGTGCTACCTTGCTGTTGGTGTTGGTGGTTTTGCGGAGGGGCATGCTATTTCATGTATGGCGGGACGGTGACAGGAATGGATGAAGGTAGTATGTATGAATTTCTATTTTCTTTTTTTAATATACTTTGTCGCTGTCTCCCGTATCAGTGAGGTAGTGCATGGAAACAGACAAACGAAGAGCCCAACCCACCCACATGAACATGTATATACATACACGTCCACACACGCACATATACGTACCTATATATCTCAACATATACATATATATACTCAGACATATACATATATACACATGTACATAATTCACACTGTCTGCCCTTATTCATTCCCGTCGCCACCCTGCCACACATGAAATAACAACACCCTCCCCCCACATGTGCGCGAAGTAGCGCTAGGAAAAGACAACAAAGGGCACATTTGTTCACACTCAGTCTCTAGCTATCATGTATGATAAACTGAAACCATAGCTCCCTTTCCACATCCAGGCCCCACAAAACTTTCCATGGTTTACTCCAGACGCTTCATATGCCCTGGTTTAATCCATTGACAGCATGTCGACCCCGGTATACCACATCGTTCCAATTCACTCTATTCCTTGCACATCTTTCACCCTCATGCATGTTCAGGCCACGATCACTCAAAATCTTTTTCACTCCATCTTTCCACCTCCAATTTGTTCTCCCACTTCTCCACGTTTCCTCCACCTCTGACACATATATCCTCTTTGTCAATCTTTCCTCACTCATTCTCTCCATGTGACCAAACCATTTCAAAACAACCCTCTTCTGTTCTCTCAACCACGATCTTTTTATTACCACACATCTCTCTTACCCTTTTATTACTTACTCAATCAAACCACCTCACACCACATATTGTCCTCAAACATCTCATAGCCAGCACATCCAACCTCCTCCGCACAACTCTATCTATAGCCCACGCCTCGCAACCATATAATATTGTTGGAACCACTATTCCTACAAACATACACATTTTTGCTTTCCAAGATAACGTTCTCGACTTCCACGCATTCTTCAGTGCTCCTAGAATTCTCGCCCCCTCCCCCACCCTATGATTCACTTCCGCTTCCATGGTTCCATCCGCTGCCAAATCCACTCCCAGATATCTAAAAACTTCACTTCCTCCAGTTTTTCCCCATTCAAATTTACCTCCCAATTGGCTTGTCCCACAACCCTGTTGTACCTACTAACCTTGCTCTTATTCACATTTACTCTCAGCTTTCTTCATTCACACACTGTACCAAACTCAGTCACCAGCTTATGCAGTTTCTCACCCAAATCAGCCACCAGCGCTGTATCATCAGCGAACAACAACTGACTCACTTCCCAAGCTCTCATCCACAACAGACTGCATACTTGCTGCTCTCTGCAAAACTCTTGCATTTACCTCCCTAAAAACCCCATCCATAAACAAATTAAACAACCGTGGAGACATCATACACCCCTGCCACAAACCAACATTCACTGAGAACCAATCACTTTCCTCTCTTCCTACTCATACACATGCCTTACATCCTTGATAAAAACTTTTCACTGCTTCTTACAACTTCCCTCCCACACCATATATTCTTAATACCTTCCACAGAGCATCTCTGTTAACGCTATCATATGCCTTCACCAGATCCATAAATGCTACTTAGAAATCCATTTGCTATTCTAAGTATTTCTCATACATTCTTCAAAGCAAACACATGATCCTTATATCCTCTACCACTTCTGACACCACAGTGCTCTTTATGAATTTGTGCATGTGTATATATGTATATGACTTTGTTTTTATTTATTTATTTTGCTTTGTCGCTGTCTCCCGCGTTAGCGAGGTAGCACAAGGAAACAGACGAAAGAATGGCCCAACCCGCCCACATACACATCCACACACGCAAATATACAGACATATACATCTCAATGTACACATATATATACACACACAGTCATACACATATATACACATGTACATGATTCATACTGTCTGCCTTTATTTGTTCCCATCGCCACCTCGCCACACATGGAATAACAACCCCCTCCCCCCTCATGTGTGCGAGGTAGCGCTAGGAAAAGACACCAAAGGCCCCATTCGTTCACACTCAGTCTCTAGCTGTCATGTAATAATGCACCGAAACCACAGCTCCCTTTCCACATCCAGGCCCCACACACTTTCCATGGTTTACCCCAGACGCTTCACATGCCCTGATTCAATCCATTGACAGCATGTCGACCCCGGTATACCACATTGATCCAATTCACTCTATTCCTTGCACGCCTTTCACCCTCCTGCATGTTCAGGCCCCGATCACTCAAAATCTTTTTCACTCCATCTTTCCACCTCCAATTTGGTCTCCCACTTCTCGTTCCCTCAACCTCTGACACATATATCCTCTTGGTCAATCTTTCCTCACTCATTCTCTCCATGTTACCAAACCATTTCAAAACACCCTCTTCTGCTCTCTCAACCACACTCTTTTTATTACCACACATCTCTCTTACCCTTACATTACTTACTCGATCAAACCATCTCACACCACATATTGTCCTCAGACATCTCATTTCCAGCACATCCACCCTCCTGCGCACAACTCTATCCATAGCCCACGCCTCGCAACCATACAACATTGTTGGAACCACTATTCCTTCAAACATAGCCATTTTTGCTTTCCAAGATAATGTTCTCGACTTCCAAACATTCTTCAAGGCTCCCAGAATTCTCGCCCCCTCCCCCACCCTATGATTCACTTCCGCTTCCATGGTTCCATCCGCTGCCAGATCCACTCCCAGATATCTAAAACACTTTACTTCCTCCAGTTTTTCTCCATTCAAACTTACCTCCCAATTGACTTGACCATTAACCCTACTGTACCTAATAACCTTGCTCTTATTCACATTTCTCTTAACTTTCTTCTTTCACACACTTTACCAAACTCAGTCACCAGCTTCTGCAGTTTCTTACATGAATTATCCACCAGCGCTGTATCATCAGCGAACAACAACTGACTCACTTCCCAAGCTCTCTCATCCACAACAGACTGCATACTTGCCCCTCTTTCCAAAACTCTTGCATTCACCTCCCTAACACTCCCATCCATAAACAAATTAAACAACCATGGAGACATCACACACCCCTGCCGCAAACCCACGTTCACTGAGAACCAATCACTTTCCTCTATTGCTACACGTACACATGCCATACTTCCTCTATAAAAACTTTTCACTGCTTCTAACAACTTGCCTCCCACACCATATATTCTTAAAACCTTCCACAGAGCATCTCTATCAACTCTATCATATGCCTTCTCCAGATCCATAAATGCTACATACAAATCCATTTGCTTTTCTAAGTATTTCTCACATACATTCTTCAAAGCAAACACCTGATCCACACATCCTCTACCACTTCTGAAACCACACTGCTCTTCCCCAATCTGATGCTCTGTACATGCCTTCACCCTCTCAATCAATACCCTTCCATATAATTTACCAGGAATACTCAACAAACTTATACCTCTGTAATTTGAGCACCCACTCTTATCCCCTTTGCCTTTGTACAATGGCACTATGCACGCATTCCGTCAATGCTCAGGCACCTCACCATGACTCATACATACATTGAATAACCTTACCAACCACTCAACAATACAGCCACCCCCTTTTTTAATAGATTCCACTGCAATACCATCCAAACCTGCTGCCTTGCCGGCTTTCATCTTCCATAAAGCTTTTACTACCTCTTCTCTATTTACCAAATCATTTTCCCTAACCCTCTCACTTTGCACACCACCTCGACCAAAACAACCTATATTTGCCACTCTATCATCAAACACATTCAACAAACCTTCAAAATACTCACTCCATCTTCTCACATCACCACTACTTGTTATCACCTCCCCATTAGCGCCCTTCACTGAAGTTCCCATTTGTTCCCTTGTCTTACACACTTTATTTACCTCCTTCCAAAACATCTTTTTATTTTCCCTAAAATTTAATGATACTCTCTCACCTCAACTCTCATTTGCCCTCTTTTTCACCTCTTGCACCTTTCTCTTGACCTCCTGCCTCTTTCTTTTATACCTTTCCCACTCATTTGCATTTTTTCCCTGCAAAAATCGTCCAAATGCCTCTCTCTTCTCTTTCACTAATAATCTTACTTCTTCATCCCACCACTCCCTACCTTTTCTAATCAACCCACCTCCCACACTTCTTATGCCACAAGCATCTTTTGCGCAATCCATCACTGCTTCCCTAAATACATCCCATTCCTCCCCCACTCCCCTTACCTCCTTTCTTCTCACCTTTTTCCATTCTGTACTCAGTCTCTCCTGGTACTTTCTCACACAAGTCTCCTTCCCAAGCTCACTTACTCTCACCACTCTCTTTACCCCAACATTCTCTCTTTTTTTCTGAAAACCCCCACAAATCTTCTTCACCTTAGCCTTCACAAGATAATGATCAGACATCCCTCCAGTTGCACCTCTCAGCACATTAACATCCAAAAGTCTCTCTTTCGTGCGTCTATCAATTACCACGTAATCCAATAACGCTCTCTGGCCATCTCTCCTACTTACATACGTATACTTATGTATATCTCTCTTTTTAAACCAGGTATTCCCAATCACCAATCCTTTTTCAGCACACAAATCTACAAGCTCTTCACCATTTCCATTTACAACAATGAACACTCCATGTATACCAATTATTCCCTCAACTGCTACATTACTCACCTTTGCATTCAAATGACCCATCACTATAACCCGGTCTTGTGCATCAAAACCACTAACACACTGATTCAGCTGCTCCCAAAACACTTGCCTCTCATGATCTATCTTCTCATGCCCAGGTGCAGAGGCACCAATAATCACCCATCTCTCTCCATCAACTTTCAGTTTTACCCATATCAATCTAGAATTTACTTTCTTACACTCTATCACATACTCCCACAACTCCTGATTCAGGAGTAGTGCTACTCCTTCCCTTGCTCTTGTCCTCTCACTAACCCCTGACTTTACTCCTAAGACATTCCCAAACCACTCTTCCCCTTTACCCTTGAGCTTCGTTTCACTCAGAGCCAAAACATCCAGGTTCCTTTCCTCATACATACTACCTATCTCTCCTTTTTTCTCATCTTGGTTACATCCACACATATTTAGACACCCCAATCTGAGTCTTCGAGGAGGATGAGCACTCCTCGCGTGACTCCTTCTGTTTCCCCTTTTAGAAAGTTAAAATACAAGGAGGGGAGGATTTCTGGCCCCCCCGCTCCCGTCCCCTTTAGTCGCCTTCTAAGACACGTGAGGAATGCGTGGGAAGTATTCTTTCTCCCCTATTCCCAGGGATGTCTTTGTATGTATATTAATGTATATTATACTCTTATTCACATTTACTCTCAACTTTCTTCTTTCAAACACTTTACCAAACTCAGTCACCAAGTTCTGCAGTTTCTCACCCGAATCAGCCACCAGTTCTGTATCATCAGCGAACAACAACTGACTTCCCAAGCCCTGTCATCCACAACAGACTGCTTACTTGCACCTCTCTCCAAAACTCTTGCACTAACCTCCCTAACCACCCCATCCATAAACAAAATTAAACAAACATGGATACATCACGCACCCCTTCCACTAACTGACATCCACTGGGAACCAATAACTTTGCTCTCTTCCTTCTCATACACTTGCCTTACTTGGTAAAAAACTTTTCACTGCTTCTAGCAACTTATCCCCTACATCATATACTCTTAAAACCTTCCACAATGCATCTCTATCAACCTTATCATATTCCTTCTCCAGATCCGTAAATGCTACATACAAATCCATCTGTTTTTCTAAGTATTTCTCACATACATAGCAGAGGTTGAACCATTATGTGACATTCATTTTTTTTTTCATTCATTTCAAGCTAAAAGTTTGTTTTCTAAATTGTTTCTTACATTTTTCATATGTATATATATGTATGTGTGTGTGTGTGTGTATGTGCATGTGTGTGTGTGTGTGTGTGTGTGAGTATATGTATATATATATGTATATTATCCCTGGGGATAGGGGTGAAAGAATACTTCCCACGTATTCCTCGCGTGTCGTAGAAAGCGACTAGAGGGGACGGGAGCGGGGGGCCGGAAATCCTCCCCTCCTTGTATTAACTTTCTAAAATGGGAAACAGAAGAAGGAGTCACGCGGGGAGTGATCATCCTCCTCGAAGGCTCAGAGTGGGGTGCCTAAATGTGTGTGGATGTAACCAAGATGTGAAAAAAGGAGAGATAGGTAGTATGTTTGAGGAAAGGAACCTGGATGTTTTGGCTCTGAGTGAAACGAAGCTCAAGGGTAAAGGGGAAGAGTGGTTTGGAAATGTCTGGGGAGTGAAGTCAGGGGTTAGTGAGAGGACAAGAGCAAGGGAAGGAGTAGCAATACTCATGAAACAGGAGTTGTGGGAGTATGTGATAGAATGTAAGAAAGTAAATTCTCGATTAATATGGGTAAAATTGAAAGTTGATGGAGAGAGGTGGGTGATTATTGGTGCATATGCACCTGGGCATGAGAAGAAAGATCATGAGAGGCAAGTGTTTTGGGAGCAGCTAAATGGGTGTGTTAGCGGTTTTGATGCACGAGACCGGGTTATAGTGATGGGTGATTTGAATGCGAAGGTGAGTAATGTGGCAGTTGAGGGAATAATTGGTATGCATGGGGTGTTCAGTGTTGTAAATGGAAATGGTGAAGAGCTTGTAGATTTATGTGCTGAAAAAGGACTGATGATTGGGAATACCTGGTTTAAAAAGCGAGATATACATAAGTATACTTATGTAAGTAGGAGAGATGGCCAGAGAGCGTTATTGGATTACGTGTTAATTGACAGGCGTGCGAAAGAGAGACTTTTGGATGTTAATGTGCTGAGAGGTGCAACTGGAGGGATGTCTGATCATTATCTTGTGGAGGCTAAGGTGAAGATTAGTATGGGTTTTCAGAAAAGAGGAGTGAATGTTGGGGTGAAGAAGGTGGTGAGAGTAAGTGAGCTTGGGAAGGAGACCTGTGTGGGGAAGTACCAGGAGAGACTGTGTACAGAATGGAAAAAGGTGAGAACAATGGAAGTAAGGGGAGTGGGGGATGAATGGGATGTATTTAGGGAATCAGTGATGGATTGCGCAAAAGATGCTTGTGGCATGAGAAGAGTGGGAGGTGGGCTGTTTAGAAAGGGTAGTGAGTGGTGGGATGAAGAAGTAAGAGTATTAGTGAAAGAGAAGAGAGAGGCATTTGGACGATTTTTGCAGGGAAAAAATGCATTTGAGTGGGAGAAGTATAAAAGAAAGAGACAGGAGGTCAAGAGAAAGGTGCAAGAGGTGAAAAAAAGGGCAAATGAGAGTTGGGGTGAGAGACTATCAGTAAATTTTAGGGAGAATAAAAAGATGTTCTGGAAGGAGGTAAATAGGGTGCGTAAGACAAGGGAGCAAATGGGAACTTCAGTGAAGGGCGTAAATGGGGAGGTGATAACAAGTAGCGGTGATGTGAGAAGGAGATGGAATGAGTATTTTGAAGGTTTGTTGAATGTGTCTGATGACAGAGTGGCAGATATAGGGTGTTTTGGTCGAGGTGGTGTGCAAAGTGAGAGGGTTAGGGAAAATGATTTGGTAAACAGAGAAGAGGTAGTAAAAGCTTTGCGGAAGATGAAAGCCGGCAAGGCAGCAGGTTTGGATGGCATTGCAGTGGAATTTATTAAGAAAGGGGGTGACTGTATTGTTGACTGGTTGGTAAGGTTATTTAATGTATGTATGACTCATGGTGAGGTGCCTGAGGATTGGCGGAATGCGTGCATAGTGCCATTGTACAAAGGCAAAGGGGATAAGAGTGAGTGCTCAAATTACAGAGGTATAAGTTTGTTGAGTATTCCTGGTAAATTATATGGGAGGGTATTGATTGAGAGGGTGAAGGCATGTACAGAGCATCAGATTGGGGAAGAGCAGTGCGGTTTCAGAAGTGGTAGAGGATGTGTGGATCAGGTGTTTGCTTTGAAGAATGTATGTGAGAAATACTTAGAAAAGCAAATGGATTTGTATGTAGCATTTATGGATCTGGAGAAGGCATATGATAGAGTTGATAGAGATGCTCTGTGGAAGGTATTAAGAATATATGGTGTGGGAGGCAAGTTGTTAGAAGCAGTGAAAAGTTTTTATCGAGGATGTAAGGCATGTGTACGTGTAGGAAGAGAGGAAAGTGATTGGTTCTCAGTGAATGTAGGTTTGCGGCAGGGGTGTGTGATGTCTCCATGGTTGTTTAATTTGTTTATGGATGGGGTTGTAAGGGAGGTAAATGCAAGAGTCCTGGAAAGAGGGGCAAGTATGAAGTCTGTTGGGGATGAGAGAGCTTGGGAAGTGAGTCAGTTGTTGTTCGCTGATGATACAGCGCTGGTGGCTGATTCATGTGAGAAACTGCAGAAGCTGGTGACTGAGTTTGGTAAAGTGTGTGGAAGAAGAAAGTTGAGAGTAAATGTGAATAAGAGCAAGGTTATTAGGTACAGTAGGGGTGAGGGTCAAGTCAATTGGGAGGTGAGTTTGAATGGAGAAAAACTGGAGGAAGTGAAGTGTTTTAGATATCTGGGAGTGGATCTGTCAGCGGATGGAACCATGGAAGCGGAAGTGGATCATAGGGTGGGGGAGGGGGCGAAAATTTTGGGAGCCTTGAAAAATGTGTGGAAGTCGAGAACATTATCTCGGAAAGCAAAAATGGGTATGTTTGAGGGAATAGTGGTTCCAACAATGTTGTATGGTTGCGAGGCGTGGGCTATGGATAGAGATGTGCGCAGGAGGATGGATGTGCTAGAAATGAGATGTTTGAGGACAATGTGTGGTGTGAGGTGGTTTGATCGAGTAAGTAACGTAAGGGTAAGAGAGAGGTGTGGAAATAAAAAGAGCGTGGTTGAGAGAGCAGAAGAGGGTGTTTTGAAATGGTTTGGGCACATGGAGAGAATGAGTGAGGAGAGATTGACCAAGAGGATATATGTGTCGGAGGTGGAGGGAACGAGGAGAAGAGGGAGACCAAATTGGAGGTGGAAAGATGGAGTGAAAAAGATTTTGTGTGATCGGGGCCTGAACATGCAGGAGGGTGAAAGGAGGGCAAGAAATAGAGTGAATTGGAGTCATGTGGTATACAGGGGTTGACGTGCTGTCAGTGGATTGAAGCAAGGCATGTGAAGCGTCTGGGGTAAACCATGGAAAGCTGTGTAGGTATGTATATTTGCGTGTGTGGACGTGTGTATGTACATGTGTATGGGGGGGGGGTTGGGCCATTTCTTTCGTCTGTTTCCTTGCGCTACCTCGCAAACGCGGGAGACAGCGACAAAGTATAAAAAAAAAAAAAAAAAAAAAATTAATCAAAGGAGACACCTGATCCACACATCCTTTACCACTTCTGAAACCACACTGCTTTTTCCCAATCTGATGTTCTGTACGTGCATTTACCCTCTCAGTCGATACCCTCCCATATAATTTCCCAGGAATACTCAGTAAATTTATGCCCCTGTAATTTGAACACTCACCTTTATCCCCTTTGCCTTTGTACAGTGGCACTATGCATGCATTCTGCCAGTCCTCAGGCACTTCACCATAGTCAATACATACACTGAATATCCATTCGAACCAATCAACAACACAGTCATCCCCTCTTTTGATAAATTCCACTGCAGTACCATCCAAACCTGCCACCCTGCCAGTTTTCATCTTCTGCAAAGCTTTCTCTACCTCTTCTCTTTTCTCTGAACCTTTCTCCCTAACCCTCTCACTTTGCACACCACCCCAACCACTCTTTGTCATTAAACACATTCAACAAACCATCAAAATATTCACTCCATCTCCTCATATTACTTGTTATTAACTCCCCATTAGCCCCCTTCACTGATGTTCCCATTTGTTCTCTTTTCTGATGCACTTTATTAACCTCCTTCCAAAACTTCTCTTCTCTTTCGCTAACAATCTTACTTCTTCACCTCACCATTCGTTACCCTCTCTAATCTGCTCACCTCCCACCTTTCTCATGCTACATGCATATTTTGCGCAAGCCATCACTGCTTCCCTGAGTACATCACATTCCTTCCCCACTCCCCTTACATCAGTTGCTCTCACCTTTTGCCATTCTGCACTCAGTGTCTCCTGGTACTTCCTCACACAAGTCTGTGAGTGGATGGGCCATTCTTCATGTGTTTCCTAGCACTTCCTTGATGTTAAGTATTATGATCATTGTATTGGCTAGAGGAATGCCATCTCAGTTATTAACTGTGACTCCTGTACCATGAGCAGTATCATTGAATCTTCTATTTTCCAATACACAAAGAATTGTAACATTAATATGAGTGAAGGTATAAACAAATTGGATAGCTGTATTGTTTATAAATTTGTAAACAGTCCCCTTTCTTATCCACATAATTTCATGATATGCTTGTTGCCAGACTTAAATGCTTCTGACCTCCATTTGGGTAGTCGATGTCTTTACCAAATGGCATCCTAGCTATGTCTCTTTGTTGTATATCAAATGACTGATATTTATTTTTTGTATCTCCCCTGATGATGTGATTATTACACAAAAGTGCACTTGGGAACTCGTGTTTCATTTTGCCATGGGCTCACAGGAATATACTTGATCACGCACACAGTTGTGATTTGTGTGAGAAACTGCAGAAGCTGGTGACTGAGTTTGGTGAAGTGTGTGAAAGAAGAAAGCTGAGAGTGAATGTGAATAAGAGCAAGGTTATTAGGTACAGTAGGGTTGTGGGACAAGTCAATTGGGAGGTAAGGTTGAATGGTGAAAAACTGAAGGAAGTGAAGTGTTTTAGATATCTGGGAGTGGATTTGGCAGTGGATGGAACCATGGAAGCGGAAGTGAGTCTCAGGGTGGGGGAGGGGGCGAAAGTTCTTGGAGCGTTGAAAAATGTGTGGAAGGTGAGAACATTATCTCTGAAAGCAAAAATGTGTATGTTTGAAGGAATAGTGGTTCCAACAATGTTATATGGTTGCGAGGTGTGGGCTGCAGATGGAGTTGTGCGGAGGAGGGTGGATGTGTTGGAAATGAGATGTTTGAGGACAATATGTGGTGTAAGGTGGTTTGATTGAGTAAGTAATGAAAGGGTAAGAGAGATGTGTGGTAATAAAAAGTGTGGTTGAGAGAACAGAAGAGGGTGTTTCGAAATGGTTTGGTCACATGGAGAGAATGAGTGAGGAAAGATTGACCAAGAGGATATATGTGTCAGAGGTGGAGGGAACGAGGAGAAGTGGGAGACCAAATTGGAGGTGGAAAGATGGAGTGAAAAAGATTTTGAGCAATTGGGGCCTGAACATGCAGGAGGGTGAAAGGCATGCAAGGAATAGAGTGAATTGAACGATTTGGTATACCAGGGTTGACGTGCTGTCATTGGATTGTATGAGGGCATGTGAAGCATCTGGGGTAAACCATGGAAAGTTGTGTGGGGCCTGGATGTGGAAAGGGAGCTGTGGTTTTGGTGCATTATACATGACAGCTAGAGTCTGATCGTGAACAAATGTGGCATTTGTTGTCTTTTCCTAGGGCTACTTCATGTGCATGCAGGGGGGGGGGGCCTCATTCCATGTGTGGCGGGGTGGCAACGGGAATGAATAAAGGCAGCAAGTATGAATTATATACATGTGTATATATGTATATGTCTGTGTATGTATGTATAAATATGTATACGTTGAAATGCATTGGTATGTATATGTGCGTGTGTGGACGTGTATGTATAGACGTGGGTGTGGTTGGGCTGGGCCATTCTGTCATCTGTTTCCTTGTGCTACTTTGCTAACATGGGAGACAAAGTATAATGAATGAATATCGAAACGGTTTTGAGAGTGAGAGAAAAGTGCTTGTAATGAGTGATATGAATGTGAATGTGGAATTTGATGAAATTGGTAAGGTAGTTGGTAAATAGGGAGTGCCTGGAGTATATGGGAATGGAAGTCATCTTGTGGATGTCTGTGCTGAGAGGGGTTTATTCCTTGCAAACACCTTTTTTAAGCACAGGATGATCCATAGGTATACTTAGATGAGGAATGGTGGAAGAGAATAGCCAAAGGCTTTGATTGGTTATTTGGTAGTGGATGAAAGATAAAGAAAGGCCCTGGTAGATGCTAGAGTTGTGAGAGGATTTTTTTGAGATACCATTTCTCAGTTCTTGTGGGGATGAAGATCAGGAAGAAGTGGACTTATGGCGTAAGGAATAAAGGAGAAGTAAAAGTGCTAGCAAGCAAGAAGGTGAATCAGAAAAAATGCTGGAAGTATGAAAGGAGGGTAACAGAAATTTTAGATGAAATTGCAGTGAATGTAGGGATGCAGTCTTGTGTGAATGATGTGTTCAAAATACTTAGAGAAATAAGAGAAATACTATTAAAGGTTGTAGAATTAGTGGTTACATACAAGGTCATGAGATATAGTAATAAAAAGGGCCATGCATGCTGTGGAAGAGAAGAAAAAGTCATGTAGTGGATTGACCGATAGGAATGTACCACTGGAAGTTCAGCAAAGGGGTAGGTAAGAATATAAAATGTGTGAGCATAATACTAAGAAGCTGATAGAGGAAAGCAAAGAAAGAGTAGATGAAGATTTTGGAATAAAGTTGAGTGAAAGGTTTTGGGAAAATGAGAACTTTTACTGGAAGGAGTTGAAAAAGGAAAGAGGTGGATGTAAGAGTGGAAATGTTAATGTGCAAAGTAAGGAAGGGGAGTTGCTGAATAAAAAGGAGGAAGTGAAAGGAAGATGGAAAGAGTATTTTGAAAAACTGATGATTGAGGGAGAGGGGGAGGCAGTAGTTGTTACATGCATGGGTATGGAAGATGGAAGGAAGAGGATACTATATAAGTGCAAGGGCCAATAGCAAATAGTGAGGTAAGAAGGGCGATGATAAGGCTGAAAGTAGGAGAGGCACCTGTAATGGATGAGATTACAGATGAAATGCTGAAGTTTGGAAGGGAAAGTGTAATAGAGTTGTTGCATCTGATATGTGATTTAGCATGGAAACAGAAGGTTGTGCTTGAGGATTGGGTGAAAGTTGTTATAGTTCCTTTATTCAAAGGAAAAGATGCTAAGGATTTATGGAGTAACTATAGGGGAATAAGTCTGTTAAGCACACCAGGAAATGTGTATGCAAGAATCTTAATTGATAGAACTATGGAAGTGACTGAATGCAGAGTAAGTGAGGAGCAAGGGGGTTTTAGGAAAGGTAAGGGATGTGTCGATCGGATGTTTGTGGTAAAGATGACTTTGGAAAAGGATTCAGCAAAAGGTAAGAAGTTGTATGCAGCTTTTATAGGTTTGGAGAAAACTTATTACAGATTTGAGTGTAATGCTTACTGGGATGTGTTAAGGATATATGGGATAGGAAGACAACTGTTGGATGGTGTGAAAGCTTTCTAAAGAGGAGCAGATGCATGTGTAGGAGTGGAGGGAGAGTTGAGTGAAGTTACAGTATAAATGTGGGTTTAAGGCAGGGCTGTGTGATGTCACCATGGCTTTTTGATATATTTATATGTGGATGGAGTGATATGAGAAATGAAAACTAAACTAGGGAAAGGAGTGTAGAGATGGAGTGTGGTTGCAAAATATGGTAGCTAATGGCAAGCCTGTTTGTAGATGATACTGTGTTGTTTGCTGAGATTGAAGAGCTGTAGAAGGTTGTAAGTGTTTTTATGATGTGTGTCAGCTTAGGTGATTGAAAATTAATGTAAGTAAAAGTAGATTCATGGTGTTTAAAAAGAAATAAGAGTAAAAGTATAGATTTTGTGAAACCATTTAGAGTGAAAGAAGAAAGTATACTGAACTGCACTTTGGATACTGGGAGAGAAGGACCGCAAGAAGTGAGAGAATTATTTAGGATCTGTCTTCGGTAAGTTTGGTGATACGGAAGGAGAAATAAGGGAGAAAGCAGTACAAGGTAGAAGAGTCATTGGGTCCCTTATAGAATTATGAGGGGCAGAGGTGTGACTATGGAAGTTAAGAGAGAATTAAGGGATAGCATAATCCTCCCAATCCTGGACTTTGCACCTGAAACATGGACATAGAATGAATCACAGAGGTCAGGAATCCAGGCTGTGGAATTGAGCTGTTTCAGAGGAGCATATGTTATGACTAAATGGAATGAAGAAAGAAATGAAGGTGTATGAGAGATGTGATGTGACTGGGATGCAATGGGAATGAATTTTGGAATGGAAGAGTAGGTGAAATGTAATAGTTTGGGGTGGTTTGGGCATATGGAAAGAATGAAAGACTGTGAGTTTATAAAAAGAGTGTATGGTAGTACAATAAAAGGGTTGGTGTGTAAGGAAGACCACCTGTGACATGGGGAAATAGAGCAGAAAACTACTGGAAGAGAGAAATGTTGGAAGAATGTGTGGAAAGATGTATGCAAGGGAAGCATTTAAGGACAAGGATAAGTAGAGACTCTTTTGCTTTGGCCACTCCCTAGGTAGGAGTTCCTGGAGGGAATGGGCATCAGAGATATAGATAGATTGGTTGAGAAAGCTGAAGAGGGTGTGCTCAATTGGTTTGGACATTTGGAGAGAATGAGTGAAGAGAGGTTAACAAAGAGGATATACATATCAAAAGAAGAACAGACAAGAATAAAAGGGAAAGGAAATTGGAGATGGAGGAATGGAGTGAAAGAGATTTTGAGTGACTGGGATCTGAACATGCAAGAGTATTGAAGGCATGCATGGGATAGATTGAACTGAAGTAATGTAATTACCTACTAGTAATTACCTATTTGTACTGTACGGGAAGGGAATTCTACACTTGCGGGGCCTCATATCTTGAACACTCTCCACTATCATACAACCGCTTATGCTTTCTGCATTAATCAAGTCCTCGGTCAATCTTCTCAATACATACCACTCTTTTACCATAGAATTATTTCTTTACGTCCTTATTTACAATTTTCTAATTCAATTTCATGTTCTGTCCTTGTTTGTTCTATTCTTACATATCTCAAAGTACTGTCTACTTTACCGATCTCTTTTGAAAAGTTAAAGTAAGTGATCAGGTCACCTAGCAGTCTTTTCTTTTCCAAAGTGGGTGAATTTTAAGCCTCTATCCTTTATCTGTAGCTTAGCTCTCTTAAGTCTGTTACCATCTTTGTTGCCCTCCTCGATACCTTCTTTATGAGTTCTTTGTGCTTTTTAGGTGTGTTGACCAAACCTGAGAAGCATATTCTTGTATTATCCTTATAATAGGATATGAATTTCTTTATCCATATACTTGAAAGATATTCTAATATTTGTGAGCAGACAGTTTCAGTAATATTACAATAAAAATATTTTTAAACTTTCAGAGATAGACGTAGGCTATATTTTGTCAACACTACCACATCCACTTCTTTCAACACATTAATCCTATATTACAGATGAATATACATCTATTTAACCAACAGATCACAACCTGTAATTGTAAACCATGCCCCCATGTTGAAAATCTTAGTCCTCCAGGAACTGTACTTTCACCCTTCTTATTCCTCATTCTTATATCTGATATTGACATCAACACAAGCCATAGTTTCATGTCATCCTTTGCAGATGATACAAAAATGTGTGTGAAAATTACATTAGCAGAGGATGCTGAAAGGCTACAAAGATATGTAGATAGAGTCTTTAACTTGGGAGCCAATAACACATACTTTTCAGTAAGGATAAGTTTTAACTTTTCTGGCTTGGGAAAAGTTAAAGAATCAGAGCTATATGGAATACCAAACAGTTAAATAATGTGAAAGACCTCAGAGTAACAAAGTCAAATAACCTAACCTTCAGCAAACACAACAAAGCCATAGTTACCTCACTTAGAAGGATGGCAGGGTGTCCTGCAGACCTTCAAGACATGGGAATAAAAACAATTCAAAGCGTAATTTCTTTCATGGATATATATATATGTGCTTTAACATCACTCAACAAGGAGGGCAAAATTGTGGAATTGGAGAGTGTACAGAGATCGTTCACAGCCCATATTGATGTGGTAAGCTATCTAGCTACCTATTCCTCCAATGGCTGCTCCTTCTGGGGACTCCCATCCAGGGGGTGGTCATGGCAAAAGAGTCTCCACTTATCCCTAACCTTACATTCCTCCCTTACTCACACCATCATTCTTCCACCATTTCTCTCTCTCCAGTACTCTTCCACTCTGTTTCCCCGTTTCCCCATGTCACAGTTAGTCTTCCTCTCACTCCAACGTCTTATACACTCACCTTGTAAACTCACATCTTGCATTCTTTCCACATGCCCAGATTAACTCAAAGTACAGTAAACCTCGATTTAATGGACTAATGGGTGGGGGTGTACATTAATGCCGAAAGTCCATTAAATCAGATGTACCCTAGTTGAAGTGCAGTTGAAGAACAAAAGTTTTTAGTGAAAGAGAAAAGAGGGGCATTTGGGTGGCACTTACAAGGAAGGAGTGCAAATGATTGGGAGATGTACAAGAGAAAGTGGCAGAAAATCAAGAGGAAGGTGCAGTGGTTGAAAAAGAGAGCCAATGAGATTTGGGGTAAGAGTGTATCATTAAACTTGAGGTAGAATATAAAGATGCTTTAGAAGGAGGTAAATAGTTTTTTGAAGTATTATTAATGTACTGTATTATTATTTGTCTGGACTGTTAAATCCAAAATGTGTTAAATGGAGGGCTTACGTTATTTCATTTTACCTGCTTTACCACTTATAATTCATTCCCTTTGCATTCTCTGCCATACCAAGTGTCTCCTACACCTTTTTTTTCATTCTATCTAGGCATGTCACATAATCCTCTCAAAATGCTCTCTTCTGTAGCTTTGATTCTTGCCCCTGTGACTCATTCCATGTCCATGTTTGAGTGGCATAGGTCAGGGTCTGGAAGACTGTGCTGTCCCGTAACCCTTTTTCACTTCCATACATACACCTTTACCCTTCATTATTCTGTTAAAGGACTGTATGACTCTTCTATCCTGTTCTGCTCTTTCCCTTATCTCTCCTTCCATATTGCCAAACTTTTCCGGGATAACTCCCAAATTCTTAAAGGGCTAAATTACTTGGGACAACTAAGATATCATAGGCTCCATTCCCTGAAGTGCAAGCAGGAGAGGTATATCATTAATCTATGATTGGAAAATCCTAGAAGGTACGGTTCCCAAATGATATTTGGAAATAATAACCTGCTGGCACGGCAGGCTTGGAAAACCTCATAAAATACTACCTCTGAAATCTAAAGGTACGATGTGCACAAAAAGAACACCTTAAACATCTAGGACCCAAGACTCTTCTGTACCTTTCCTGCTATTATCAGAGTGCACTGGAAAGTTACCTACTGTGTATAAGACCAGCCAGGATATTAGGGCTATGTGGGCCTGAGGGCTTCAGCTTCCAGCAGTAGACTAACAACCCAGTCCAGCAGCATGGGGCTAAACCTGGGCTGTGGGGAAAGAGGACCTCCCAAAAATTTAACCAGGTATACACCAGCTATACAGCACTTAATAACTCATGCATCAGTCATCACACACACTTCCTGTCTGTGGAGTGGTATGTGCCACTATTACTGCCTTCCAAGGAACATAGCTTACCCTAAGGAACATAGCTTCTCTCAGAGGTTCTCCCTCAGCCACACTACTGTTATTTTTCTGAGATCTAGTTCCTTGTCAGTAACTCAGATAAGCATTGTTTCAATAACAACATGGTAAAATTATATGGAAGCTTTCAAAGATAATCGTAAGTTATGCCTTATTGACGATACTGTAACCACTTCACTCAGCACATTATTCATACATCATGGTACATTTTAAGTCACACATCAGTCATCACACAATTGAATGTCTGCGAATTATGGAAGTTTGAATTTGTGTACATTTGTTAATGTGGTTCATATGGTATATCTATAAGGCTTTGGCCTTATATCATAAGCCATTTTATAACAAATCCCTCATTTGTGGTAACTCTATGGTGGCACCAACACCATTTGTTGGCAGAACACCTAAGTAGTAAGTAGTCCTTCTGAAGATTTAAGACAAAAGCACAACACTTCGATTTTGAATATATATCTGTGGGTGGAAGAAAGAATACAGCCCACGTATTCCCTGCTTGTCATATAATGCTACTAAAAGAGGTGGGAAGGGGTGCTGGAAATCCTCCCCTCTTGTTTTACTTTCCAAAAGAAGGAACAGAGAAAGGGGCCAAGTGAGGATTTCTCTCTCTAAGGCTTAGTCATCTGTTCTTAAAGCTACCTAGCTAATGCAGGAAATTTCAAATATATATGAAAAAAGATGTAAGTTTCCATGTTTCATTGTGTTTTCATGGAGGACTAGTAGTGAGGTCTTTGTAGGCTGGGTTAGGCCTTGGCTACAGTAATGATAGGACTGCAATTGGTAGTGGTTTTGTAATTAAGTTTCAGTAATTATCAAAATTCTTTGTTCTGTTCTTTATTGTTTTATGTTAGCTGGTTTTCGTCTTAATTTTTTTGTGGACTTGTACTGGCCATGCATTTCAACCTGCTGGAAATGATATTCATGAAACACACACACACACACACACACACACCACTGTAGTTAAAAAGTTTGTATAGAAAATACAATGATTACAAGGTTATATATATATTTATATATTTTTTTGTACTTTGTCGCAGTCTCCTGCATTAGCGATGTAGCGCAAGGAAACAGACGAAAGAATGGCTCAACCCACCCACATACACATGTATGTACACACACGTCCACACACACACACACATATACATACCTATACATCTCAATGTATACATATATATACACACACAGACATATACATATATACACATGTACATAATTCATACTATCTGCCCTTATTCATTCCAGTCGCCACCCTGCCACACATGAAATGACAACCCCCTCCCCCTGCATGTGCACGAAGTAGCATTAGGAAAAGACAACAAAGGCCACATTTGTTCACACTCAGTCTCTAGCTGTCATGTATAATGCACCAAAACCACTGCTCCCTTTCCACATCCAGGCCCCACAGAACTTTCCATGGTTTACCCCAGACGCTTCACATGCCCTGGTTCAATCCATTGACAGCACGTTGACCTCGGTATATCACATTGTTCCAATGCCCTCTATTCCTTGTATGCCTTTCACCCTCCTGCATGTTCAGGCCCCGATCACTCAAAATCTTTTTCACTCCATCTTTCCACCTCCAATTTCATCTCCCACTTCTCGTTCCCTCCACCTCTGACACATATATCCTCTTGGTCAATATTTCCACACTCATTCTTTCCATGTGACCAAACCATTTCAAAACACCATCTTCTGCTCTCTCAACCATACTCTTTTTATTTCCACACATCTCTCTTACCCTTTCATTACTTTCATTACAACCCCATCCATAAACAAATTAAACAACCATGGAGACATCACACACCCCTCCTGCAAACCTACATTCACTGAGAACCAATCACTTTCCTCTCTTCCTACACATACAAATGCCTTACATCCTCGATAAAAACTTTTCACTGCTTCTGATAACTTGCCTCCCACACCATATATTCTTAATACCTTCCAAAGAGCATCTCTATCAACTCTATCATATGCCTTCTCCAAATCAATAAATACTACATACAGATCCATTTGCTTTTCTAAGTATTTCTCACATACATTCTTCAAAGCAAACACCTGATACACACATCCTCTACCACTTCTGAAACCACACTGCTCTTCCCCAATCTGATGCTCTGTACATGCCTTCACCCTCTCAATCAATACCCTCCCATATAATTTACCAGGAATACTCAACAAACTTATACCTCTGTAATTTGAGCACTCACTTTTATCCCCTTTCTCTTTGTACAGTGGCACTATGCAAGCATTCCTCCAATCCTCAGGCACTTCACCATGAGTCATGTATATTTATTTATTTTGCTTTGTCGCTGTCTCCCGCGTTTGCTAGGTAGCGCAAGGAAACAGATGAAAGAAATGGCCCAACCCACCCCCATACACAGTGTACACACTACACACACACACGCCCACACACGCAAATATACATACCTATACATCTCAATGTGCACATATATATAAACACACACAGACACATACATATATACCCATGCACACAATTCACAGTGTCTGCCCTTATTCATTCCCATCGCCACCTCGCCACACATGGAATACCATCCCCCTTCCCCCTCATGTGTGCGAGGTAGCACTAGGAAAAGACAACAAAGGCCCCATTCGTTCACACTCAGTCTCCAGCTGTCACGCAATAATGCCTGAAACCACAGCTCCCTTTCCACATCTAGGCCCCACACAACTTTCCATGGTTTACCCCAGACGCTTCACATGCCCTGATTCAATCCACTGACAGCACGTCAACCCCGGTATACCACATCGATCCAATTCACTCTAATCCTTGCCTGCCTTTCACCCTCCTGCATGTTCAGGCCTCGATCACACAAAATCTTTTTCACTCCATCTTTCCACCTCCAATTTGGTCTCCCACTTCTCCTTGTTCCCTCCACCTCCGACACATATATCCTCTTGGTCAATCTTTCCTCACTCATTCTCTCCATGTGCCCAAACCATTTCAAAACACCCTCTTCTGCTCTCTCAACCACGCTCTTTTTATTACCACACATCTCTCTTACCCTTACATTACTTACTCGATCAAACCACCTCACACCACACATTGTCCTCAAACATCTCATTTCCAGCACATCCACCCTCCTGCGCACAACTCTATCCATAGCCCACGCCTCGCAACCATACAACATTGTTGGAACCACTATTCCTTCAAACATAGCCATTTTTGCTTTCCAAGATAATGTTCTCGACTTCCACACATTCTTCAAGGCTCCCAGGATTTTCACCCCCTCCCCCACCCTATGATTCACTTCCGCTTCCATGGTTCCATCCGCTGCCAGATCCACTCCCAGATATCTAAAACACTTCCTCCAGTTTTTCTCCATTCAAACTTACCTCCCAATTGACTTGACTCTCAACCCTACTGTACCTAATAACCTTGCTCTTATTCACATTTACTCTTAACTTTCTTCTTTCACACACTTTACCAAACTCAGTCACCAGCTTCAGCAGTTTCTCACATGAATTAGCCACCAGCGCTGTATCATCAGCGAACAACAACCATGAGTCATTTTTTTTTTTTTTTTTTTTTTGCTTTGTCGCTGTCTCCCGCGTTTGCGAGGTAGCGCAAGGAAACAGACGAAAGAAATGGCCCAACCCACCCCCATACACGTGTATATACATACGTCCACACACGCAAATATACATACCTACACAGCTTTCCATGGTTTACCCCAGACGCTTCACATGCCCTGATTCAATCCACTGACAGCACGTCAACCCCGGTATACCACATCGCTCCAATTCACTCTATTCCTTGCCCTCCTTTCACCATCCTGCATGTTCAGGCCCCGATCACACAAAATCTTTTTCACTCCATCTTTCTACCTCCAATTTGGTCTCCCTCTTCTCCTCGTTCCCTCCACCTCCGACACATATATCCTCTTGGTCAACCTTTCCTCACTCATTCTCTCCATGTGCCCAAACCATTTCAAAACACCCTCTTCTGCTCTCTCAACCACGCTCTTTTTATTTCCACACATCTCTCTTACCCTTACGTTACTTACTCGATCAAACCACCTCACACCACACATTGTCCTCAAACATCTCATTTCCAGCACATCCATCCTCCTGCGCACCACTCTATCCATAGCCCACGCCTCGCAACCATACAACATTGTTGGAACCACTATTCCTTCAAACATACCCATTTTTGCTTTCCGAGATAATGTTCTCGACTTCCACACATTCTTCAAGGCTCCCAGAATTTTCGCCCCCTCCCCCACCCTATGATCCACTTCCGCTTCCATGGTTCCATCCGCTGCCAGATCCACTCCCAGATATCTAAAACACTTTACTTCCTCCAGTTTTTCTCCATTCAAACTCACCTCCCAATTGACTTGACCCTCAACCCTACTGTACCTAACAACCTTGCTCTTATTCACATTTACTCTTAACTTTCTTCTTTCACACACTTTACCAAACTCAGTCACCAGCTTCTGCAGTTTCTCACATGAATCAGCCACCAGCGCTGTATCATCAGCGAACAACGACTGACTCACTTCCCAAGCTCTCTCATCCCCAACAGACTTCATACTTGCCCCTCTTTCCAAAACTCTTGCATTCACCTCTCTAACAACCCCATCCATAAACAAATTAAACAACCATGGAGACATCACACACCCCTGCCGCAAACCTACATTCACTGAGAACCAATCACTTTCCTCTCTTCCTACACGTACACATGCCTTACATCCTCGATAAAAACTTTTCACTGCTTCTAACAACTTACATGCATTAAATAACCTTACCAACCAGTCAACAATAGAGTCACCCCCTTTTTTTAATAAATTCCACTGCAATACCATCCAAACCTGCTGTCTTGCCGGCTTTCATCTTCCACAAAGCTTTTACTACCTCTTCTCTGTTTACCCAATCATTTTCCCTAACCCTCTCACTTTGCACACCACCTCAACCAAAACACCCTATATGTGCCACTCTATCATCAAACACATTCGACAAACCTTGAAAATTCTCACTCCATCTCCTTCTCACATCATCACACCTTGTTATCACCTCCCCATTTGCCCCCTTCACTGAAGTTCCCATTTGTTCCCTTGTCCTACGCACTTTATTTACCTCCTTCCAAAACATCTTTTTATTCTTCCTAAAATTTAATGATACTCTCTCACCCCAACTCTCATTTGCCCTCTTTTTCACCTCTTGCATCTTTCTCTTGACCTCCTGCCTCTTTCTTTTATACATCTCCCACTCATTTGCATTATTTCCCTGCAGAAATCATCCAAATGCCTCTCTCTTCTCTTTCACTAATAATCTTACTACTTCATCCCACCACTCACTACCCTTTCTAATCTGCCCACCTCCCATGCTTCTCATGCCACAAGCATCTTTTGCGCAATCCATCACTGCTTCCCTAAATACATCCCATTCCTCCCCCACTCCCCTTACCTCCTTTCTTCTCACCTTTTTCCATTCTGTACTCAGTCTCTCCTGGTACTTCCTCTCACAAGTCTTCTTCCCAAGCTCACTTACTCTCACCACTCTCTTCACCCCAACATTCTCTCTTCTTTTCTGAAAACCTCTACAAATCTTCACCTTCGCCTCCACAAGATAATGATCAGACATCCCTCCAGTTGCACCTCTCAGCACATTAACATCCAAAAGTCTCTCTTTCACGCGCCTATCAATTAACACGTAATCCAATAATGCTCTCTGGCCATCTCTCCTACTTACATACGTATACTTATGTATATCTCTCTGTTTTAAACCAGGTATTCCCAATCACCGGTCCTTTTTCAGCAAATAAATCTACAAGCTCTTCACCATTTCCATTTACAACACTGAACACCCCATGTACACTAATTATTCCTTCAACTGCCACATCACTCACCTTTGCATTCAAATCACCCATCACTATAACCCGGTCTTATGCATCAAAACTACGAACACACTCACTCAGCTGCTCCCAAAACACTTGCCTCACATGATCTTTCTTCTCATGCCCAGGTGCATATGCACCAATAATCACCCATCTCTCTCCATCCACTTTAAGTTTTACCCATATCAATCTAGAGTTTACTTTCTTACGCTCTATCACATACTCCCCCCACTCCTGTTTCAGGAGTATGTATAGTATGTATGTATGTATAGTAAACCTAAATGAGCAGGTAAAGGAATTGTATTGATGTTTTATTAAGGTTTGATGCTGGAGTTATACTTAGGTCCATTGCCTCCCTCCCTCTCCCTCCCTGCAAGTCCATTCCACTAACACCCACTGCCACAACTCCACAACTCAGTAGCATCTCTGGCAAGTATAGATTATGTAATTATGTGTATCTGGGGTAAACTGTGGAAAGTTTTGTGTGGCCTGGATGTGGAAAGGGAGCTGTGGTTTCGGCGCATTACGCATGACAGCTAGAGACTGAGTGTGAACGAATGTGGCCTTTTGTCCTTTCCAATGTTACCTCGCGGGGTGAGGGTAAGATGCTATTTCATGTGTGGTGGGGTGGCGACGGGAATGAATAAAGGCAGCAAGTATGAATTATGTACATGTGTATATATGTATTTGTGTGTATGTATATATATGTATACGTTAAAATGTATAGGTATGAATATATGCATATGAATGCTTGGGCCATTCTTTCTTCTGTTTCCTTGCACTACCTTGCTAATGCAGGAGACAGTGACAAAGTATGATAAATAAATAGATAAGATACTTTCATTTTTGGTGATTTTAAGACTACTTATATTGCATTTGATAAGTGTTTGAAAATGTATAACTCCATTTATGAATTTGTTTTTATTGCGTATATTGTCCAAAAAACTTTTCCATAGGAACGCATTTATAACTTTTCCATAGGAATGCATTTTATAACAAGGATATACATGTGAATAGGCTGAAAATTGGAGATAGTTTTCAAGTTTAAGTATCTCAAGGGAATATTTTAATATTTTAGAGTATCCAGGTCTCACTCTGCCCTCTTATGGTGACCTTTTTAATGCACCCCTTAGGGATGGAACTGAAGGGGGAGGTCTTGCCCAACCCCATCAAGGCAATCCTTTTTAATAGATAAACACCTGAGGTGAGCTGGGACCTTTTAGGTTTTTGGACAATTTTGGAACCTCACTGCCTCTGGAAACACTGCACTTGAATTGCTCTCTTCCATTGACCTGTCAAGGTTGAGGCACAAAGGCTAGGAAGCAGCACTTGAGTTTATGACAAGGAAGAAAAGAGACAAGCAATTGAGGGTGATGGCGCAGAATATAAATGGGATGACTAGTGAGAGGAAAAGGAGGGAACTTGTGAACAAGTTTAAAAGTTGTAGTTTGGATGTGTTTGTGATTGGGGAAACCCATATCCTTGGGCAGGGTGTGTGGAGTGAAAATGGAAATAATGAATACAGGTTATGGAAGTGTGTGGAAGGAGGAGTGGTATAGATAGGAATGAGAGAAAATGAACAGGGAAGAGGGAAAGAAGGATGTGCAATTCTGCTGTCATCAAGTGTGTGGGAGAATGGTACAGAGTGTGGATGGAATGGATCAAGAATAGTGTGGGTGAAAGGAAAGCTAAGAAGTTTGACATAGGCATGGGTCTGTGTATATGCACCAGTGAATATAAAGACTGTACAAGGTAAGGATGAAATGAATCTTTTCTCAAGAAATTTGAATGACTGTATAAATGGTTATGATAATGGGAGAAACATGGTTGATAACGCTGTCTCCTGCGTTAGCGAGGTAGCGCAAGGATACAGATGATAGAATAACCCAACCCACCCACATATACATGTATATACATACATGTCCACACACGCACATATGCATACCTATACATTTCAACATATGCATAAATATACATACACAGACATATACATATATGCATATGTACATAATTCATACCTGCTGCCTTTATTCATTCCCGTTGCCACCCCGCAACACATGAAATGACAACCCCCTCCCCCCGCCTGCATGTGAGGTAACGCTAAGAAAAGACAACAAAGGCCACATTCATTCACACACTCTCTAGCTGTCATGTATAATGCACCGAAACCACAGCTTCCTTTCCACATCCAGGCCCCACAAAACTTTCTATGATTTACCCCAGACGCTTCACATGCTCTGGTCCATTGACAGCACGTTGACTCTGGTATACCACATCGTTCCAATTCACTTTATTCCTTGCATGCCTTTCACCCTTCTACATGTTCAGGCCCTGATTGCTCAAAATCTTTTTCACTCCATCTTTCCTCCTCCAATTTGGCTGTCTCTCACTTCTCTTCGTTCCCTCCACCTTTGACTCATATATCCTCTTTGTCAGTCTTTCCTCACTCATTCTCTCCAAGTGACCAAACCATTTCAAAACACCCTTTTCTGCTCTCTCATCCACACTCTTTTTATTACCAGACATCTATCTCACCTTTTCATTACTTACTTGATCAAACCACCTCACACCACACATTGTCCTCAAACATCTCATTTCCAGCACATCCACCCTCCTCTGCACCACTCTATCTATAGCCCACGCCTCGCAACCATATACCATTGTTGGAACCACTATTCCTTCAAACACCCATTTTTGCTTTCTGAGATAATGTTCTCGCCTTCCACACATTTTTAAATGCTCCCAGAACTTTTGCCCCCTTCCCCACCCTGTGACCCACTTCTGCTTTCATCTTTCCATCCGCTGCCAAATCCACTCCCAGATATCTAAAACACTTCACTTCCTCCAGTTTTTCTCCATTCAAAAATTTATCTCCCAATTGACTTGTCCCTCAACCCTACTGTACCTAATAACCTTGCTCTTATTCACATTTACTCTCAACTTTCTTCTTTCACACACTTTACCAAACTCAGTCACCAGCTTCTGCAGTTTCTCACCCGAATCATCCACCAGCGCTGTATCATCAGCGAACAACAACTGATTCACTTCACAAGCTCTCTCATCCACAACAGACTGCATACTTGCCCCTCTCTCCAAAACTCTTTCATTCACCTCCCTAACAACCCCATCCATAAACAAATTAAACAACCATGGAGACATCATGCACTCCTGCCGCAAATCGACATTCACTGAGAACCAATCACTTTCCTCTCTTCTTACTCGTACACATACCATACATCTTCAATAAAAACTTTTCACTGCTTCTAACAGCTTGCCTCCCACACCATATATTCTTAATACCTTCCACAGAGCATCTTTATCAGCTCTATCATTTGCCTTCTCCAGATCCATAAATGCTACATACAAATCCATTTGCTTTTCTAAGTATTTCTCACATACATTCTTCAAAACAAACACCTAATCCACACATCCTATACCTCTTCTGAAACCACACTGCTTTTCCCCAATCTGATGCTCTGTACATGCCTTCACCCTCTCAATCAATACCCTCCCATATAATTTCCCAGGAATACTCAACAAACTTATACCTCTGTAATTTGAGCACTCACCTTTATCTCCTTTGCCTTTGTACAATGGCACTGTGCATGCATTCCTCCAATCCTCAGGCACCTCACCATGAGTCATACATGCATTAGATTTCCTTACCAACCAGTCAACAATACAGTCACCCCCTTTTTTAATAAATTCCACTGCAATACCATCCAAACCCACTGCCTTGCTAGCTTTCATCTTCTGCAAAGCTTTTACTAATGGTTGATATGAATGGAAAATTGGGATGTGATGAAATTGGCGAGGTAGTTGATAAATGGGGAGTGCCTGGTGTAAATGAGAATGGAAGTTATCCTGTGGATGTTTTTGCTGAGAAAAGTTTACTCTTTGCAATCACCTTTATTTAGCACAAGATGTTCCACAGATATCTATACATGGATAAGGGATGATGCAAGAGATGAGCAAAAGGCTTTGATTGACTCTGGCAGTAGATGAAATCTTGATAAAGGTTTTGCTAGATGCTAGGGGTGTGAGAGGATTCTTTGGAGACTGACTGTTTCACTGTTGTCGTGGGGATGAGGATTAGGGAGAAGTGGAGGCAATGGACATTATGTTACTATCTACAGTATCCACATATGTAAAAGACATTATAGTATTATGTACAGCATCCACACATGTAAAGGACATCACAGCTTCATCAACAGTATCCACAGATGTAAACAACATCACAACTATCTACACCACAGTAGACTGAAGAGATTAGAATTACTGTGGAAGAGAAGAAAAATAAAAAGGCATATGGCAGATTGCTCGATAGGAATGTACTAGTGGAGGCTCAGCAGATGAGGAAGGAAGAATATATGATATATAAGCAGAACATTATGAAGCTGATAAAGGAAAGCAAAGAAATTGTTGATGAAGATTTTGGGGAAAGTTGAGTGGAAGGTTTTGGGATGATAAGAAATAATACTGGATGGAGGTGAGAAAGGAGAGAGGTGGATGTAAGAGTGGAAATATTAATATGAGAAGCAAGGAAGGGGAGTTGCTGAATCAGAAGGAGGAAGTGAAAGGAAGGTTGAAAGAGTATTTCGAAGAATTGTGGGAGGCAGTGGTTGTTACATGCATGGGTATGGAGGATAGAAAGAAAAGGATACGGGTAGTGCAAGGGTCTTTAGCAAGGTAGGTAGGAAGGGCAATAATGAAAATGAAGGTAGGAAAGGCACCTGGAGTGGATGGGATTATGGCTGAAATGCTGAAGTATGGGGTGAAAGTGTGATAGAGTGAATTCATCTGATATGTAATATAGCATGGAAACTGAAGGTTGTGCTTGAGGATTGGGTGAAAGTTATTATAGTTCCTTTATTCAAAGGGAAAGTGCTAAGACTTTTTGTAGCAATTATAGGGGAATAAGTCTGTCAAGCATGCTAGGAAATGTGTATACAAGAATTTTGATTAATTGACTAATGGAAGTGACTGAATGCAGAATAAGTGATGAGCAAGGAGGTTTTGGAAAAGGTAATGCATGTGTGGATCAGATATTTGTGGTAAAGATGACCATGGAAAAGAATTCAACAAAAGGTAAGAAGTTGTTTATCGCTTTATGGATCTGGAGAAAGTGTATGACAGAGTTGAGTGGAATGCTTTATGGGGTTGTAAGGGTACATGAGGTAGGGGACAACTTTTGGATGGTGTGAAGGCCTTCTATAGAGGAACAAATGCGTTTGTAAGAGTGTTTTAAGAGTTTAGCGAAGTGATATCACTATGGCTTTTAGATTTATCTATGAATGGAGTGATAAGAGAAATGAAAGCAGAACTAGGGAAAGTGAGGGCAGAGATGGAGTGTGACAATTAGCTATGTTAGTTAGTGGCAAGCATGCTTGTAGATGATACTGTATTGTTTGCTGAGAGTCAAGAAGAGATAAGGAGGTTGAAAGTGTGTTTTATGGTGTGTAAGCATAGGCAATTGAAGGTAAATGCAAGTAAAAGTAAAGTAATGGTGTTAAAAAGGAAATAGAGTGAAAGTAGAGATTTTGTAAAACTGTATAGAGTTAAATAGGAAAGTGTACTAAATTGTGCTTTGGATATGAGGGGAGAAAGTCTAGAAGAGATGAGAGAATTTAAGTATTTAGGAGCTGTCTTGGATAAGTTTGGTGATATGGCAGGAGAGATAAGAGAGAGAGCAGTATAGGGTAGAAGAGTCATTAGGTCCTGTAATAGAATAATGAAGGGTAGAGGTGTAAGTATGGAAGTGAAGAGAGGATTAAGGAACAGCATAGTCCTCCCAACCCTGACCTATGCAGCTGAAACATGGACATAGAATAAGTCACAGAGGCTGTGAAAATGAGAAATTTTAGAAGAGCATGTGGTGTGACTTGGTGGAATGAAGAATGAAATGAAGGGGTGTATGAGAGATGTGATATGGCAGGTAATGCAAAGGGAATGAATTGTGGAGTGGTAGAGTTGGTGAAATGTAATGGTTTGAGGTTGTTTGGGCATGTGGAAAAATTGCAGGATTGGGAGTTTACAAGGAGAATTTGAGAGGAAGACCACCTGTGACATGGGGAAATAGATTGGAAGAATACTGGAAGGAGAGAAATGGTGGAAGAATGCTTGGAATGATGTATGCAAAGGAGGCATGTAAAGACAGGGATAAGTGGAGACTATTTTTGTTGTGGCCATTCCTTGATGGGAGTTCCTGGAAGGAATGGGCATCTGGGTTATAGATAGATAGATACACTGTTGATGACATGACTGTCATCCTTAGAAAGAACCATGGATGAACATTAAGTCCTGTATACTGTAGTCCACATGTTTTAACTTACTAACTGCTCTAAAGACACTGCAAATCTGTTTGATACTTCACTCAGTTCCTCATCTCAAAGGATCACTTGTCTTTTCAGCATTCAGTTCTGTACCCTATTAAGGAGTTGAAATCGACAGTCATGAGGATAACTAATGCCTTTGTACAGTTTTCCCCTACTCTGATGTTGCACTGCATTGCCTATTAGCATCTTGTGACTTAACAGCAATAATTTCCCATATGTACAGTTGAATGGTATGATACATTATCTATTCACTCTGATAATTCAAGAACTTACAGATCACTAACATACCATTTTATCCCTTTTTTCTTTTGCTATCATTTATTACTCAGCAGTCATGATTTACCACATGCAAATATTTGCATCAAATATTGTTGTGCACATACAGTAAGTTGCAATTACTGGAGGTGAATTCAAGCAGCTTCATCAGGTATAGCATTGCTACCTTTCTTTTGTCTGTTGCTGACATAATGCTGATTTTACTGATGTCAGACTACATATTCTCTTGAGTTTTTCTTCAGAAAAAATGTAATGGCTCTTAGCTAGATTTATAGTACCAGGCAGAAGTTTATCCTGAATTACAGTGCTTGATGATATCTTTTGGAGAGTGCTTTTATGGATGCTATTCTTCCATTATTAAAAGTTGACCAAGATAAGGCAGGAGATGTTTCTACCACAAGTAGAGGCAGTTTAGCTAGTGCATGTCTGACTTTGACTGATGTATTTGGTGATTTTATAAAATTTTATGATTTTGCTATTATGAAAATTTTTAATGAGTCACATCGATTATAAGAAGAAAAGACTTTCTATGCAAGATAGAACATAATGATATTATGTTTCAGTTTTTCAGCAAAAAGTATTTTGGTATAGGTATGATAAATGATGAAGCATGAGTAGTTGCTATCCACTTGACACTCAGGCACTTTTTAGTATGTTATGTTGACATATATACAAAACTCATACGCATTATCCATGATGTTGCTGAATGAAATATACTTATGAAGTGTTCTTTTTATCATTGTTTTATACTGTTATATGAATATATTCTGTTTCATGGTGCTACCTTGCTGATGTGGGAAACGGTGATCAAGTATAATGAATGAATAGATAGATATGATTATCTTTAAATTTGCAAGGTTAAAGAATATTCATGCTTCTTGAAAAGCTGAGATTTACTGAGGTGGAAAGGAAGTCCTTAAGAGTTGAGGGGTTATTTTAGCTCATGTTCACCAGAGGAAGTGAAGTGTTTTAGATATTTGGGAGTGGATTTGGCAGCGGATGGAACCATGGAAGTGGAAGTGAGTCACAGGGTGGGGGAGAGGGCGAAGGTTCTTGGAGCATTGAAGAATGTGTTTAAGGCAAGAATGTTATCTTGGAGAGCAAAAATGGGTATGTTTGAAGGAATAGTGGTTCCAACAATGTTATATGGTTATGAGGCAAGGGCTGTAGATAGGGTTGTGGGGAGGAGGGTGGATGTGTTGGAAAAGAGATGTTTGAGGACAATATGTGGTGTGAGGTGGTTTGATTGAGTAAGTAATGAAAGGGTAAGAGAGATGTGTGGTAATGAAAAGAGTGCAGATGAGAGAGCAGAAGAGGGTATATTG
Source organism: Panulirus ornatus (assembly GCF_036320965.1). Taxonomy (NCBI): domain Eukaryota; kingdom Metazoa; phylum Arthropoda; class Malacostraca; order Decapoda; family Palinuridae; genus Panulirus; species Panulirus ornatus. Next base: position 13,021,404 of record NC_092269.1, read on the forward strand.
ATATGGTTTGGCCACATGGTGAGAATGAGTGAGGAAAGATTGACCAAGAGGATATATGTGTCAGAGGTTGAGGGAATGAGGAGAGGTGGGAGACCAAATTGGAGGTGGAAGGATGGAGTGAAAATGATTATGAGCATTCAGGGTCTGAACATACAGGAGGGTGAAAGGCATGCAAGGAATAGAGGGCATTGGGATAAGGTGGCATACCAGGGTTGACGTGTTGTCAATGGATTGAACGAGGGCATGTGAAGTGTGTGGGGTAAACCATGGAAAGTTTTGTGGGGCCTGGATATGGAAAGGGAGCTGTGGTTTTGGTGCATTACACATGACAGCTAGAGACTGAGTGTTAACGAATGTGGCTTTTGTTTTTTACTAGTGCTACCTCGCTCATGGGTGTGTGTGTGTGTGTGTGTGTGTGTGTGTGTGTGTGTGTGCCATGTCATGTGTGGCTGGGTCGCGACAGGAATGGATGAAGGCAGCAAGTATGAATATGTACATGTGTATATATGTATATGTCTGTGTATGTATGTGTATGTATACGTTGAAATGTATAGGTATGTATATGTGTGTGTGTGTGGGTGTGTATGTATATACACGTGTGGCTGGGTGGCAACAGGAATGGATGAAGGCAGCAAGTATGAATATGTACATGTGTATATATGTATGTCTGTGTATGTATATGTATGTATACGTTGAAATGTATAGATATGTGTTTGGGCGTGTATGTATATACATGTGTGGCTGGGTGGCAACAGGAATGGATGAAGGCAGCAAGTATGAATATGTACATGTGTATATATGTATGTCTGTGTATGTATATGTATGTATACGTTGAAATGTATAGATATGTGTTTGGGCGTGTATGTATATACATGTGTGGCTGGGTGGCGACAGGAATGGATGAAGGCAGCAAGTATGAGTATGTACATGTGTATATATGTATATGTCTTTGTATGTGTATGTATGTATATGTTGAAATGTATAGGTATGTATATGTGCGTGCATGGGCGTGTATGTATGTACATGTGTATGTGGGTGGGTCAGGCCATTCTTTCATCTGTTTCCTTGCGTTACTTTGCTAATGTGGGAGACATCGACAAAGTATGATAAATAAATCTTGTCCTTTAGATCAGTTTTTCTTTTTTTTCTGCATTCCATCATGATGACACATAAAGAGGCAGAAAATTTAGATTTTACTCTATAGAGTGATTTTCAAGTGACACTTATTTCTCTTTCAGTAAATTACTACATATTGTTGCGGACTATGAGAGGGAGAAACAACACAATGTGGAGCTACAGTTGGCTTATGATCAGCGCACTCGAGAATCTTCTTACATTCGAGAACAGATGGCCAACCTGTTGTTGGAGGTGGAACCACTTAGGTAGGTCATCTGCAAGATCTTATTACACTTTATTCCTGAAAGCAGGATTAGGTATTCTGAAGTTGGCATATCATCCATGAATTCATCTGTAAATAGTAGGTGGCATCCACATCTGCTGCTATTGCAGAATAGCAGTAGTAAATTGTAGGCAACCACCGACGAGAGAGGTACTACTGCCTGGGTTTTGGAAGGGATAATGGCTGCTGTCCTGTGAGCCAGCACTGCAGCATTTGTTATGTACCCCCTTTTAGACCTGGATCATTGTCTTTTTTTTCCTTAGTTACATGTGGATTGCTGGCATCATACCCCAGGCTCTTACAGCTTACACTCTTTATCTCATACATGACACTTGACAACACAACTCAAACACATCTTTATCTCTTTTTCTGTTAGTTTTCCATTCCAGACTGTAATTTATGAGAGTATAACCAAAACATTCTTCTGTGGCACCGATTTGGGATCTTGCTACCGGTCAAGAAAGATTGGGCAGATCCTAGTGGCCACTTGACTGCCATCATGTGACTGGGGTCCATCCCACTTCTGCACTACAGCTGCTATACCTGACTCCTTCTATTCTGCAACATTCATGGTGTTATTTCTAACCTTCCCTCTTTTGAACACTATCTGATTACTTTGTCTTCTGATCATATCTTTTTATCTGAAATCCATCTCCAAGGCTGCTTCTCATGTGATCTTTCTAATCTCAAGCTATAATCTCTAGCATCATTTATGCTCCACAGGTGGAGTTTGTGCTTAATGCTTATTTAAAGACATTTGCAGTAGGGGGACAACTTTTGGGTACAGTGAGAATCTTCTATAGATTGAGAATTGAGCAAAGGTTTTGGTATACACGTAAGAGTGAGGAAGGGCCGTGTGATGTAAACATGGCTATGTGATATATATATACATGAGGAAAGATTGCCAAACAGGATATATTTGTCAGAGGTGGAGGGAAAGAGGAGGAGTGGGAGACCAAATTGGAGGTGGAAGGATGGAGTGAAAAAGATTTTGAGCAATCGGGGCTAGAACATACAGGAGGTTGAAAAGCGTGCAAGGAATAGAGTGAATTGGAATGATGTGGTATACTGGGGTCAACATGCTGCCAGTGGGCATGTGAAGCATCTGGGGTAAACTATGGAAAGTATTGTGGGGCCTGGATATGGAAAGGGAGCTGTGGTTTCAGTGCATTACACATGACAGCTAGAGATTGAGTGTGAATGAATGTGGTCTTTGTTGCCATTTCCTAGCGCTACCTCTACGACACGCAGGGAATACGTGGGAAGTATTCTTTCTCCCCTATCCCCAGGGATAATATATATATATATATATATATATATATATATATATATATATATATATATATATATATATATATATTTTTTTTTTCATACTATTCGCCATTTCCCGCGATAGCGAGGTAGCGTTAAGAGCAGAGGACTGGGCCTTTGAGGGAATATCCTCACCTGGCCCCCTTCTCTGTTCCTTCTTTTGGAAAATTAAAAAAAAAATAAAAAAAAAAATATATATATTATTTTTTTTTTTATTATTTTGCTTTGTTGCTGTCTCCCACGTTTGCGAGGCAGCGCAAGGAAACAGATGAAAGAAATGGCCAAACCCACCCCCATACACATGTATATACACACACGTCCACACACGCAAATATACATACCTATACATCTCAATGTACACATATATATACACACACAGACACATACATATATACCCATGCACACAATTTACACTGTCTGCCTTTATTCATTCCCATCGCCACTCGCCACACATGGAATACCATCCCCCTCTGCCCTCATGTGTGCGGGGTAGTGCTAGGAAAAGACAACAAAGGCCTCATTCGTTCACACCCAGACTCTAGCTGTCATGCAATAATGCCCGAAACCACAGCTCCCTTTCCACATCCAGGCCCCACACAACTTTCCATGGTTTACCCCAGACGCTTCACATGCCCTGATTCAATCCACTGACAGCACGTCAACCCCGGTATACCACATCGATCCAATTCACTCTATTCCTTGCCCACCTTTCACCCTCCTGCATGTTCAGGCCCTGATCACTCAAAATCTTTTTCACTCCATCTTTCCACCTCCAATTTGGTCTCCCACTTCTCCTCGTTCCCTCCACCTTCGACACATATATCCTCTTGGTCAATCTTTCCTCACTCATTCTCTCCATGTGCCCAAACCATTTCAAAACACCCTCTTCTGCTCTCTCACCCACGCTCTTTTTATTTCCACACATCTCTCTTACCCTTACATTACTTACTCGATCAAACCACCTCACACCACACATTGTCCTCAAACATCTCATTTCCAGCCCATCCACCCTCCTGTGCACAACTCTATCCATAGCCCACGCCTCGCAACCATACGACATTGTTGGAACCACTATTCCTTCAAACATAGCCATTTTTGCTTTCCGAGATAATGTTCTCGACTTCCACACATTCTTCAAGGCTCCGAGGATTTTCGCCCCCTCCCCCACCCTATGATTCACTTCTGCTTCCATGGTTCCATCCGCTGCCAGATCCACTCCCAGATATCTAAAACACTTTACTTCCTCCAGTTTTTCTCCATTCAAACTTACCTCCCAATTGACTTGACCTCCCAATTGACTTGACCCTCAACCCTGCTGTACTAATAACCTTGCTCTTATTCACATTTACTCTTAACTTTCTTCTTTCACACACTTTACCAAACTCAGTCACCAGCTTCTGCAGTCTCTCACATGAATCAGCCACCAGCACTGTATCATCAGCGAACAACAACTGACTCACTTCCCAAGCTCTCTCATCCACAACAGACTTTATTCTTGCCCCTCTTTCCAAAACTCTTGCATTCACCTCCCTAACAACCCCATCCATAAAGAAATTAAACAACCATGGAGACATCACACACCCCTGCCGCAAACCTACATTCACTGAGAACCAGTCACTTTCCTCTCTTCCTACACGTACACATGCCTTACATCCTCGATAAAAACTTTTCACTGCTTCTAACAACTTGCCACCCACACCATATATTCTTAATACCTTCCACAGAGCATCTCTATCAACTCTATCATATGCCTTCTCCAGATCCATAAATGCTACATACAAATCCATTTGCTTTTCTAAGTATTTCTCACATACATTCTTCCAAGCAAACACCTGATCCACACATCCTCTACCACTTCTGAAACCACACTGCTCTTCCCCAACCTGATGCTCTGTACATGCCTTTACCCTCTCAATCAATACCCTCCCATATAATGTACCAGGAATACTCAACAAACTTATACCTCTGTAATTTGAGCACTCACTCTTATCCCCTTTGCCTTTGTACAATGGCACTATGCACGCATTCCACCAATCCTCAGGCACCTCACCATGAGTCATACATACATTAAATAACCTTACCAAACAGTCAACAATACAGTCACCCCCTTTTTTAATAAATTCCACTGCAATACCATCCAAACCTGCTGCCTTGCCGGCTTTCATCTTCCGCAAAGCTTTTACTACCTCTTCTGTGTTTACCAAATCATTTTCCCCAACCCTCTCACTTTGCACACCACCTCGACCAAGACACCCTATATCTGCCACTCTATCATCAAACACATTGAAAAAACCTTGAAAATACTCACTCCATCTCCTCACATCACCACTACTTGTTATCACCTCCCCATTAGCGCCCTTCACTGAAGTTCCCATTTGCTCCCTTGTCTTACGCACGTTATTTACCTCCTTCCAGAACATCTTTTTATTCTCCCTAAAATTAAATGATACTCTCTCACGCCAACTCTCATTTGCCCTCTTTTTCACCTCTTGCACCTTTCTCTTGACCTCCTGTCTCTTTCTTTTATACATCTCCCACTCAATTGCTTTTTTTCCCTGCAAAAATCGTCCAAATGCCTCTCTCTTCTCTTTCACTAATAATCTTACTTCCTCATCCCACCACTCACTCCCCTTTCTAATCAACCCACCTCCCACTCTTCTCATGCCACAAGCATCTTTTGCACAATCCATCACTGCTTCCCTAAACACATCCCATTCCTCCCCCACTCCCCTTACTTCCATTGTTCTCACCTTCTTCCATTCTGTACTCAGTCTCTCCTGGTACTTCCTCACACAAGTCTCCTTCCCAAGCTCACTTACTCTCACCACCTTCTTCACCCCAACATTATATATATATATATATTTTTTTTTTTGCTTTGTCGCTGTCTCCCGCGTTTGCGAGGTAGCGCAAGGAAACAGACGAAAGAAATGGCCCAACCCACCCCCATACACATGTATATACATACGTCCATACACGCAAATATACATACCTACACAGCTTTCCATGGTTTACCCCAGACGCTTCACATGCCCTGATTCAATCCACTGACAGCACGTCAACCCCGATATACCACATCGATCCAATTCACTCTATTCTTGCCCTCCTTTCACCCTCCTGCATGTTCAGGCCCCAATCACACAAAATCTTTTTCACTCCATCTTTCCACCTCCAATTTGGTCTCCCACTTCTCCTCGTTCCCTCCACCTCTGACACATATATCCTCTTGGTCAATATTTCCTCACTCATTCTCTCCATGTGCCCAAACCATTTCAAAACACCCTCTTCTGCTCTCTCAACCACGCTCTTTTTATTTCCACACATCTCTCTTACCCTTACGTTACTTACTCGATCAAACCACCTCACACCACACATTGTCCTCAAACATCTCATTTCCAGCACATCCATCCTCCTGTGCACAACTCTATCCATAGCCCACGCCTCGCAACCATACAACATTGTTGGAACCTCTATTCCTTCAAACATACCCATTTTTGCTTTCCGAGATAATGTTCTCGACTTCCACACATTCTTCAAGGCTCCCAGGATTTTCGCCCCCTCCCCCACCCTATGATCCACTTCCGCTTCCATGGTTCCATCCGCTGCCAGATCCACTCCCAGATATCTAAAACACCTTACTTCCTCCAGTTTTTCTCCATTCAAACTTACCTCCCAATTGACTTGATCCTCAACCCTACTGTACCTAATAACCTTGCTCTTATTCATATTTACTCTTAACTTTCTTCTTTCACACACTTTACCAAACTCAGTCACCAGCGTCTGCAGTTATATATATATATATTTATTTATTTTTATTATACTTTGTAGCTGTCTCCCGCGTTTGCGAGGTAGCGCAAGGAAACAGACGAAAGAAATGGCCCAACCCCCCCATACACATGTATATACATACGTCCACACACGCAAATATACATACCTACACAGCTTTCCATGGCTTACCCCAGACGCTTCACATGCCTTGATTCAATCCACTGACAGCACGTCAACCCCGGTATACCACATCGCTCCAATTCACTCTATTCCTTGCCCTCCTTTCACCCTCCTGCATGTTCAGGCCCCGATCACACAAAATCTTTTTCACTCCATCTTTCCACCTCCAATTTGGTCTCCCTCTTCTCCTTGTTCCCTCCACCTCCGACACATATATCCTCTTGGTCAATCTTTCCTCACTCATCCTCTCCATGTGCCCAAACCACTTCAAAACACCCTCTTCTGCTCTCTCAACCACGCTCTTTTTATTTTCACACATCTCTCTTACCCTTACGTTACTCACTCGATCAAACCACCTCACACTACACATTGTCCTCAAACATCTCATTTCCAGCACATCCATCCTCCTGTGCACAACTCTATCCATAGCCCACGCCTCGCAACCATACAACATTGTTGGAACCACTATTCCTTCAAACATACCCATTTTTGCTTTCCGAGATAATGTTCTCGACTTCCACACATTCTTCAAGGCCCCCAGAATTTTCGCCCCCTCCCCCACCCTATGATCCACTTCCGCTTCCATGGTTCCATCTGCTGCCAGATCCACTCCCAGATATCTAAAACACTTCACTTCCTCCAGTTTTTCTCCATTCAAACTCACCTCCCAATTGACTTGACCCTCAACCCTACTGTACCTAATAACCTTGCTCTTATTCACATTTACTCTTAACTTTCTTCTTCCACACACTTTACCAAACTCAGTCACCAGCTTCTGCAGTTTCTCACATGAATCAGCCACCAGCGCTGTATCATCAGCGAACAACAACTGACTCACTTCCCAAGCTCTCTCATCCCCAACAGACTTCATACTTGCCCCTCTTTCCAAAACTCTTGCATATATATATATAAATATATATTTTTCTCGTTTTTTTTTTTCCAAAAGAAGGAACAGAGAAGGGGGCCAGGTGAGGATATTCCTTCCAAGGCCCAGTCCTCTGTTCTTAACGCTACCTTGCTATCGCGGGAAATGGCGAATAGTAGTATGATGATGATATATATATATATATATATATATATATATATATATATATATATATATATATATATCTTTTTTTTTCTTTTACACTATATATTTTACACTATATATTTACACTATATTTACACTATATATTTTACACTATATATTTACACTATATGGTGTGGGAGGCAAGTTGTTAGAAGCAGTGAAAAGTTTTTATCGAGGATGTAAGGCATGTGTACGTGTAGGAAGAGAGGAAAGTGATTGGTTCTCAGTGAATGTAGGTTTGCGGCAGGGGTGTGTGATGTCTCCATGGTTGTTTAATTTGTTTATGGATGGGGTTGTTAGGGAGGTAAATGCAAGAGTCTTGGAAAGAGGGGCAAGTATGAAGTCTGTTGGGGATGAGAGAGCTTGGGAAGTGAGTCAGTTGTTGTTCGCTGATGATACAGCGCTGGTGGCGGATTCATGTGAGAAACTGCAGAAGCTGGTGACGGAGTTTGGTAAAGTGTGTGGAAGAAGAAAGTTAAGAGTAAATGTGAATAAGAGCAAGGTTATTAGGTACAGTAGGGTTGAGGGTCAAGTCAATTGGGAGGTGAGTTTGAATGGTGAAAAACTGGAGGAAGTGAAGTGTTTTAGATATCTGGGAGTGGATCTGTCAGCGGATGGAACCATGGAAGCGGAAGTGGATCATAGGGTGGGGGAGGGGGCGAAAATTTTGGGAGCCTTGAAAAATGTGTGGAAGTCGAGAACATTATCCCGGAAAGCAAAAATGGGTATGTTTGAAGGAATAGTGGTTCCAACAATGTTGTATGGTTGCGAGGCGTGGGCTATGGATAGAGTTGTGCGCAGGAGGATGGATGTGCTGGAAATGAGATGTTTGAGGACAATGTGTGGTGTGAGGTGGTTTGATCGAGTAAGTAACGTAAGGGTAAGAGAGATGTGTGGAAATAAAAAGAGCGTGGGTGAGAGAGCAGAAGAGGGTGTTTTGAAATGGTTTGGGCACATGGAGAGAATGAGTGAGGAAAGATTGACCAAGAGGATATATGTGTCGGAGGTGAAGGGAACGAGGAGAAGAGGGAGACCAAATTGGAGGTGGAAAGATGGAGTGAAAAGGATTTTGTGTGATCGAGGCCTGAACATGCAGGAGGGTGAAAGGAGGGCAAGGAATAGAGTGAATTGGAGCGATGTGGTATACAGGCCCCGATCACACAAAATCTTTTTCACTCCATCTTTCCACCTCCAATTTGGTCTCCCTCTTCTCCTCGTTCCCTCCACCTCCGACACATGTATCCTCTTGGTCAATCTTTCCTCACTCATTCTCTCCATGTGACCAAACCATTTCAAAACACCCTCTTCTGCTCTCTCAACCACGCTCTTTTTATTTCCACACATCTCTCTTACCCTTACGTTACTTACTCGATCAAACCACCTCACACCACACATTGTCTTCAAACATCTCATTTCCAGCACATCCATCCTCCTGCGCACAACTCTATCCATAGTCCACGCCTCGCAACCATACAACATTCTTGGAACCACTATTCCTTCAAACATACCCATTTTTGCTTTCCGAGATAATGTTCTCGACTTCCACACATTCTTCAAGGCTCCCAGAATTTTCGCCCACTCCCCCACCCTATGACTCACTTCCGCTTCCATGGTTCCATCCGCTGCCAGATCCACTCCCAGATATCTAAAACACTTCACTTCCTCCAGTTTTTCTCCATTCAAACTCACCTCCCAATTGAATTGACCCTCAACCCTACTGTACCTAATAACCTTGCTCTTATTCACATTTACTCTTAACTTTCTTCTTTCACACACTTTACCAAACTCAGTCACCAGCTTCTGCAGTTTCTCACATGAATCACCCACCAGCGCTGTATCATCAGCGAACAACAACTGACTCACTTCCCAAGCTCTCTCATCCCCAACAGACTTCATACCTGCCCCTCTTTCCAAAACTCTTGCATTCACCTCCCTAACAACCCCATCCATAAACAAATTAAACAACCATGGAGACATCACACACCCCTGCCGCAAACCTACATTCACTGAGAACCAATCACTTTCCTCTCTTCCTACACGTACACATGCCTTACATCCTCGATAAAAACTTTTCACTGCTTCTAACAACTTGCCTCCCACACCATATATTCTTAATACCTTCCACAGAGCATCTCTATCAACTCTATCATATGCCTTCTCCAGATCCATAAATGCTACATACAAATCCATTTGCTTTTCTAAGTATTTCTCACATACATTCTTCAAAGCAAACACCTGATCCACACATCCTCTACCACTTCTGAAACCACACTGCTCTTCCCCAATCTGATGCTCTGTACATGCCTTCACCCTCTCAATCAATACCCTCCCATATAATTTGCCAGGAATACTCAACAAACTTATACCTCTGTAATTTGAGCACTCACTCTTATCCCCTTTGCCTTTGTACAATGGCACTATGCACGCATTCCGCCAATCCTCAGGCACCTCACCATGAGTCATACATACATTAAATAACCTTACCAACCAGTCAACAATACAGTCACCCCCTTTTTTAATAAATTCCACTACAATACCATCCAAACCTGCTGCCTTGCCGGCTTTCATCTTCCGCAAAGCTTTTACTACCTCTTCTCTGTTTACCAACTCATTTTCCCTAACCCTCGCACTTTGCACACCACCTCGACCAAAACACCCTATATCTGCCACTCTATCATCAAACACATTCAACAAACCTTCAAAATACTCACTCCATCTCCTTCTCACATCACCACTACTTGTTATCACCTCCCCATTAGCGCCCTTCACTGAAGTTCCCATTTGCTCCCTTGTCTTACGCACTTTATTTACCTCCTTCCAGAACATCTTTTTATTCTCCCTAAAATTTAATGATACTCTCTCACCCCAACTCTCATTTGCCCTTTTTTTCACCTCTTGCACCTTTCTCTTGACCCCCTGTCTCTTTCTTTTATACGTCTCCCACTCAATTTCATTTTTTCCCTGCAAAAATCATCCAAATGCCTCTCTCTTCTCTTTCACTAATACTCTTACTTCTTCATCCCACCACTCACTACCCTTTCTAAT